>NW_004524594.1:7920869-7926906 GCF_000260255.1 Octodon degus
TGAGTTTGCCATGCTATTGCAATCCATCATTTTATTGGGAATCTCCAAGAATGGCAGTCCTGCTCCAAGGACAGGTAGGGGACACTCAGGTAACAGTGTGGGCTGCTGCACCATTGTATAAAGTCCTATGCCTGTATTTTGTTTCATATACCAATTGCTTATTTCACATTGATTTGGCATCCAGATTTGCTTGGAATTACCTTTGGTTTTAGTTGATTGTCTCTGAGTAAGTCCAACGAGGTTTCTCCTCTACTCAGCCACATCATATGCCTCGCAGTTTAAGAAAGGTCTATGTGGTCTCGTGCAGCAAAAGAGATCTCATGGGACTTGGGTCTCCAACTCTCTTATGAGGCCCTAGACCTTGAGGCCTTTCTTTTCTCTCAGGACTTGAATTTCCAGAAGGCCCCATATCTTAATTCCCCTAAAGTGGGGATTAACTGTCAAAAGAAACTTAGGAGGAGATGCCTTCCTAAGGGGTTATCTACGTGATGGCACCTCCTCGGGATTACTTTCTTAGTTACTAGTAGCAGAAAGATCTAGATCCTGTTGCCTAGAGCCTAGTGGAGAAGCAGGCATTGCAGCTGAGTTTCTGTACAGAAAAATGATTTAAATAAGTGTGTGTGCAGCCAATGGTGGACGGGACTGAATAACACTGAGCTACCTCAGTTGATTCGATCGGATGAGCTTAGATTAGACTTGGGTGGATGGAATAGATTAGAACAACTGCAAGGTCATTCTGCCACTCATACTATGAGGATTACGTTACAATGAGTACATTATAGGAAAATTACCTGCTTCCATAACTTATTTCTAGGAGGTTGTTCTGGTGGTAAAGTAAGAGCTCATACTTATACATGACACATAAAACTATCAAATACATTGTCTCATTTTATTAAAAAGTCCAGAACACAAAGATACTTTGTTTGTTTCAATATACATGGTTTTCTAGATGGGGAATTTTTTTTTTAATCTTTTTTTTTCTTAAATGTTTCCTTTATTTCTTTTTTCTTTTTTTTTTTTTATGGTCAGCTCAGTCCACCCTGTGGGCGAGGCTGGCATGGCATGTGGTGCTGGGGATCGAACCGAGGTCCCTGCATGCTTGCCTAAGCAGGCGCTTTAGACCACTGAGCTATCTCGCCAGCCCAAAGGAATAAGGTGTTTTTTTTTTTTTTTTTTGGTTCCTCGAATGCCTTCAGGGCACTTTTGGCCAGCGGGAGAGTTGTGAGGTTCGAACTCCAGGAACCTGAGGCTGACAGCTTTGTGGAAGCAGCCACTTAAAGGACTGAGCTAGGGCCAGGCCCCTTCTAGATGGGGAATTTTTAGTGATGCTTTTATTCATAGTATTTTGACTGCCCTTGTAGTATCTTTTTTTATTTTTAGGCAGGGCTCACTGTGTAGCTGAAGCTAGCCCAGAAGCCACAGTGATTCTCCTGCCTCAGCCTTCTGAGTTCTAGGATTACGGGTGTGTAGCACCATGCCTGGTTAGCATCTTAATTTTTTAAATCCAGATTTAATGCTGTGTAACTAAAAATATGCGGACTAGGAGATAGCTCAGCAGCATAAACAGCTGCTTGGCAAGAGCCAGGTCCTAAGTTCAATTCCCAATATCAAAACAAAAGCATAAAATACAATAAGACAGTAAATTTTAAAAGGTGAAGATTTATGAACTCTGAAGAGAAATGAATGTGAAAAACACAACAAACTTAATGCTGCATTGTGAGTGACTTTATTTCATGTATTAACAAAAGACATCAAAATGCAGAAAAGACAAATTGCAGGCCTGTGGAAATCAATTTCTGATGATGTTTGAGTGTTTAAATTATTAAATCCTCATCAACAGTATCAAAAGCCCTGTTACAAGTTGTTTATAAGTGACTTTTTACATATAACCTGTTGTTTTAAGTGCAGAATAAGTTACTAATAAATATATTCACTGCCAATCTAATTTGGCCTTTGTGAAAACCAGCTTTGGGACACTTGATTTCCTCTGTCTAAGGACTTCTATCATGTACTTTCTCACCATAGATCATATGCTTTACCCACTTCAGAAGCAAGATGGTTTTTCTTAGCATTTGAAAAGCTCTAGGAAGTCCTGCAGGCATCAGTCTATTTCACTTTAAGGAATGAGGCCCCCACAGTTTGCAGTCCTACCTTCCCGATGGCATCTATCCATTGAATCCTAAATAAAAGGAAATATTGACCCTTAGTTTCTCATTGTTCTGGAAGATTCACTAAGCCTAAAATTTCCAGAGGCAGAAAAGTGAAGTCAAATGTAAACTTCCATTTGAAGGACAATTATTCTCTTTTCTCATACTTCAGATTTCTGATTTCTCTACAAACATGGTTTAACGGTAGGGCCTGGATTTCAAACAGCATCTGTCTAATAGGACAGACGTTAAGATTTCTTTCTGTGGACCCCAGAGAAACCTCTAGAATGTCTTCCATACTTGGTTTCATTTTTCATCCTCTCTTTCTTTTCTTTGCTGCTTATTTCTGTTTAACTTCTCTTCCTTTCTGAATCTAGCTTCAAGGTGAGACTTTAGTGCACTGCAATGAGTAGCTTCCTTTCCCTGAAGATATAATTTGGAGGCCTTGATTTAAAATAAGTGGTGCAGATGTTTTTACTCAGTGAGCCCTTTGAAGCATTTCTGGTGGGGCATAATGTCGTGTGCCTGTGTGTTTACCACTGGTGCCTAGTTGGCATCCAAATTCATGTGCAGCTATGACTACTCTGGAACAAAGTGGGGACTGGGTGATGACTCATTACATAACTAGTTTCTTCATTCTTTTAGCGAATGGATACAAAGACAGATCCATAAGCAGAAACCCACCCTCATGGACAGCCCTTCGGGTAGACTCCACTCATGATAGTGTCCACCACCAAAAGGGGATTCTGTGTTTAATAATTCTGCAAATTCTGACTTGGTCTGGGAATGCTGTGTATATCATATGATTCTAAGGCTATGAATATTACCATTGTTTCCTTCGGACAAAAGAAATTAAATGTGTTTCATAACTAAAAGTCTGACATTACCTCATATATGAAAAGGGAAGGACAATTAGGAATTTACTAAATTAATATTCTAGTAATATAACAGCAACTGGTGCTAGCCAAGAGATTACTTGGGAGAAAAATGGTCTCCCTTTATACATAATTAATACCCAGAAAAATGTTATGAACTGGGAATTTTAAAAATGATGCTGCAGTTTTACATACAACACATATAAATATGCACACACACAGTATGATCCAGTGTGCAGAAAACACTTAAGTTTTTAAAAATGTATTACACTGAAAGACAGGGGCTCATTCACCCTCTCAGAAAACTCCCTCTTTAGCACACTTACTCCATCCTTCTTTCCATTTTGGCAAGTAACTTCAGAAGCCTCCTCTTGTGAATACCCTTGCACTATCGTGCCTACATTAATGTCTTAAATTGATTCTAGAAGTTCATCTTTCTTGGTCATTTTGACTCAAGAAAGTACGTAGATGAGAAAAGGATACATCATAATATTTCAGCGAGCCTCCCTTTGAGCTCGATGACACTGCGTATCAGCATTAACTGTATTTTTTTTTTTTTATAACTTGTCAGACATGCAAGTGCCCTTCCAGCATCGCTGCAGAAAGGAGCAAAAATGAGGGGATAGTGTGTTGGATGTGAGGGGGATTATTTTGAAGGTGATTAATAGCAATATGTTTTAATGTAACAATTTTTCAAACTGAAGATTTTACCAATAGATTGAACACACTATTTATATGAATTTATATATAATAGGATAATAGATTTGGTCACAAGTGTTAGAGTAAGATTCATGATACTTATCAGATTATAATTCTTCAGAAATCTCTCAGCTGAAAAAACATATGCCTGTCTTACAAAGTATAAATATAGTACATTAAGCAGGCTTTATCAAATCAAAATTATATATATTTTAGGTACATATGTGTTTACATGCCTACTAAATTATGTTTATATAGTTAAAATTGATAAATAAATGTCTATGAGATCTTTGCAATAATTTAGAACTAACTTCCTTCCCACCTTCCAAATATTTTTGGATCAAAAATTTCACTTTCTTTAACAATCAATCACCTAGGCATAGTTTTACTGTAGGATTTACAAATGTATGAATGTTTGTGTTCCCTTCTGGGACAACGTTTCACTCTTGCGGAATAACATTCAAGTTATTTTCTATAGAGAAGATTATTCACACTATGCCTGGCAAAAGAGCTAGGTAAAAAAGATCTGTGAATTATTTTACACCACTTCAGTCCTGTTTGGAGCTTAGCATGTCCCAGAAAAGTAAATCTCAATAGTAGCTATTCTGAGAGTCTTATAGATAAGTGTGTATGTATATGAATGTATGTAAATCCACAGAAATACATATTCATTAGTTTTTTATAGCAATTAGATTTTGAAATGCTTCATTACAAGGATATAATATCATGGTCAAGGGTTAGAGTAGCTCATGCAATAACTAAAATGGAAAAAAATACACTGAAGTGAAGCCCACAGCTCAGGGTGGTTTCTGTCTTTGACCTTATAAGAAGCAATCAGAAGGAGGAGGCTTTTAATTAAAGTGGAATTGCTGTGTCATGGCAGCTCAGATTTCGTTTGCTTAACTGCCCTGCACAGAAATTATGGATTTAAAAGATGCAATTAACAGAAAAATTAAAGATTCTCCTTCATTCATAGTCATGTCAAGGATTCCCTGCTCCTTTCTTTTCCCACCCCCACTGATTCCCGCGGAGGTGGAGCCTTTTAAGTTGTGCTTTCACGCTGCAGGAGATGGTGGCATTAATTAGTGAAGCAGGGTGCTAATCACTAGCTCCCACAAGCTTTCTCTTCCACATCTGAGCCTTCCCAGAGCTTGAAGGCAGAGCCCAAAGGGAGGTCCTTGCATAACTGGGATGGTTTTCCAGGCCCTTTTCTTCCACTTAATGTCACCAGCCCACGAAGACTTAAAGTGGCGGCACTGACTTGAAGCCTCAGGATGTGTTTAGCACCCCGCGTGGTGGCACATGCCTGTAGTCTTAGCTACTCGGGAGGCTGAGGTGGGAGGATCACTTGAGCCCAGGAATTGTGCACTGCAATGCTGTACACCGATCAGGTGTCCCCACTAAGTTTGGCATCAATATGGTGACCTCCTAGGAGGGGGGCCAACCACCAGGTTGTCTAACGAAATATGAACTGGCCCAGGCCAGAAACGGAGTAGGTCAAAACTCACGTGCTGATCGGGATGTATTTAGCCACCCTGAGCTAAAGAGCCTGTTTTGTTGGCTCAGAACCACCTCGACTCTTGGTCAGTTTACATACAACACTGAATCAGTCTTTAATCCTTTCAACATAAAACTGAATGAAGTGGCACCTCAAATGCACTAGTGCTTGTCCAGGTATCTGCCCGTGGACCTCACATTTGGCTGCATAACTTGCACTTGCAGAAGGAATCACTGTGTGCCCACATCCCTTTGATATGCCAGACAAATCCACTTGGGATAAAACGTAGTAGTTGGATGTCTGGGTCATATGATGGTTTTGCTTTTTGGCATTTGAAAAACCTCCACACTGTTTTCAATAACCATTGCCTCCAGTTACGTTATTCTCAACAATATGTGAGCTGTGCTCTCTGGGAATCCTGGAGTTTTAGTCAGCCATGAAAAGAGTGACATTCCATCATTTGTGGCAACATGGAAGGAACCGAAGGACGTCTTGTTAAGAGGAATAAGCCAGATGCGAAAGCCAAACACTACATGTGCTCACTTATATGCAATACTCATAACACCCGATTTCATGAAAGTAGAGACAATAGGTGTTAGTAGGGATTGCAACCGACAGAAGGGGTAAAGGAGGTTGAATGGCAGGTACAAAATACTTTCCAGCATGCAACATCACAAACAGGTGCCTGTAGTTGATTTACTTTATTATATATTTATAAACAACAAGAAGAGAGGCATTTGAAAGGCTCCCCACAAAAAAAATAAATGATACATGTTGAACTAGATGAATGCTGACGAGCCAGATTTGATCACTACACA
>NW_004524594.1:7927666-7937357 GCF_000260255.1 Octodon degus
AAACATCTTAGCTGGAATTAATTAAATTAAGGGGTATAAATATAGCTAGTAATTATTATCTCTCCTCATTATTTTGGGAATATGCAAATGAGCAATATTTTCCATTCCTTGTCTTCACTGCTCCGCAGTACTAGCACTTGCTACATCTGTGATCACATTCTGAGAAAAGTGGTTGAAGCAGTCTCTGCACATTAAAGAAACTCTGGTTTGGGTGGCCAGCTCTTCTTTTGGTGCAAGCAGATTGAAAAATTCTAAGTATTATGATGTGAAAAGAACCTTGATCTCTTGGAGAATGGTAAGGAGTGATCAATGGTATTGATATTGGGATTAAGATTAGGATTAGGATTAGGATTGGTTGATATTACTGATAGTTTTTCTGAAAATGCTTTACTTACACTATGGAGCTGTTGCACTGAAATGCTTCCTCATTCAAATTATGGGGCCTCAAACCTGTCTGTGGTGTTTAAAGTCATAATTCGTTGCTAGCACATATGAACTTGTTCAGTCTCCATATGCCAGTACTATTGGCCTTCTTTACCTGTAAAACGTTACAAAATATACCTTTTACATTTCATTCCACCTAAACATGCCTCTCTATGTTCATATCACCAAAATATATAACATATTCACCATGATTTTTCTGTTCTGTTCTCTTTCATTTTATTTAATATAGATCATGATTGATAAGTTGATTTCAGCACTAACCCATAGCTTTTAATCATAGTCTAAATATATTTCATCATAAAGCTGCAGGGCTGAACTTAAAATTCATATTTATACACATGATCCTATTGATTATTATAGGATGTGATAAAAATATGGCAAATATATATATATATATATATATATATAGTTACATTAATCTCCCTTCTGATATTTCTCCTCGCTTTCAACACACTCACCCCATCTCTCTTGGCACTCTCAGAAGCATTTCTGGAAATCTTTCTTCATGAGTGTCTTTTGGCGCTGTCATGACTGCCTTGATATCCTGCATTGCTTCAAAACGTCTGCCTTCTGTGGGCCTTGGGCCTTGAAGGAAAAGCCAGGAATGACAGTAGATGAGGACACACAGTAGTGCTTCATGCCTGCCTTTCTGTAACCAGCACCTTTGCCGTGCAGCCTACTCAAGGGAGTGATTCTCATTTTACGATTTTTCTTTCATTAGAAGCAAGTTCCAACTTCTAGTCATGCTCATAGTGTGGGCGGATTATATAAGACTGTGTGTTAGGGTCCTCTTAGAATTCTGCCTGGGACAATTGGCTTGAGAATGTTTTTTCTTGCAGCATTTCTACCTAGGGTATTATAATAGCTTTGTTAGTGATATAATCAACTTCTACCCTAAATAAGTTGACTCCAGAGGCAAATTATCCTCCACCTTATGTCCAATAATATATTAAGTTTCAGGATATGCACATACACATGCATATCTGTATTAGTGAATGCTAACTAGAGTCAGATGGAGAAGAGTGCAGAGGTCTGTGTGTGCCTTGGAGTCTCGAAGGATCAGGCCAAGAGCTTGGCCTGAAATGCTTCACTTACACTGTGGAGCTGTTGGACTGAAATGCTTCCTCATTTAAATTATGGGGCCTCAAACCTCTCTGTGGTGTGTGATGTCATAATTCATCGCTAGGACATATGAACTTGTTCAAAGGCTCCATATGCCACTACTGTTGGCCTTCTTTACCCATTGCCCACAGCAATGTGGGCAGTTACTGATAGCAGTGTCCCCAAATGGCCATATCAAGGATCTTCACCAGAAAGGCCTAAGGGCTGGTGGTCAGAGCTAGAAAGCGTGTGCCCCAGCGGGGTGAAGGATCTGTGCCACAGGGCTGAGAGAGCCGCCTTGGAAGCCAGGAGATGACGTCCAAGATGAAAAGGGCAAAAGATTTCCCAAGGGAAGACAGCAGCCAAAGCTCCTTTGAAGGGGAAAAAAAAAAAAAAAAAAAACCCTCCAAAAAGCAGCTTCTTCAGGAAAAGTCAGGAGCGTGCAGCCTTCCCCTCCTGCTCTCCTGTTATGTCATTTGGGCAGGAGTCCTTACGTTTCTGGGAACACTCAGTTCAGCGAACACTCCCACTCAAGTTGACCATTAATCAGTCTACAATAATTAAATGACAGTGGAATGCCCTTCTATGACAAAACTAAGCAAAAAATGAATGACCATTTTGTATCTGTGTATTCAAAGTAGTTAGGTTAGATATACAGCTACATTCTCTTAATTCAGTGAAGAGAGAGACTTGTTCTAATAGTTTTTGTGGACAGGATATCATGTCTGCATCTTGTACAATGAATAACCACTAAGACAACAAGAGGCAATGTATTAATTATTGAAACTGCCTTACTAATCAGTTTTGCAACTGTGCCATTGCTGTTTGTTTGTCAATAAAATCATATTTAAAAAAGAAAAAAATCAATATCAATTTTAATTTCATGTCTATCACAGATCAGGAATCAACCACATTAAAATCTGTGCTGCTAATCTGTCACCAAAAGTCTTTGGAGTGCAGACAGTTCACAACCTTGTAATTCTTTTAAGAAGAAGTTTATATTACTCTCACCCACAGTGTAAGTAAGATGAGTACCAGGTCAGAGGTGGTGTGGACTTCTTCCAAGAAGTAACATGTCTTGTTCTATCCCCTCCAAAAGAGAGTCTGTCCTTATGAATATCCATCTTCCAGGTAATATTAAACTACCGTTCTCTCTGGGCTTTATTTTAAAGTTTAGCTGAAAATCCATCTGAAACTTTGAATGGGTGTAAACGTTCTTACGCACGGTGTGGCGGTCAGATATGGAGAGGGTGCACTGCACTTTCTGAGACAAGTGCCAGGGCCTGGCTTAGGGGACCGCTAGGTGGGTGGTTCTCTCTTGGCTCAGTGATGAATGGCCTGCCCGCGTAATCAAGACGAGGGGCAATACGGGTGCTGCCCTTTAGCAAAACTGTAACGGTAGGGAAAAGACAAAAGGGATCGTTAGTGAACCTGAGTCAAGGGACAGTGGACTTAGCAGATGGGATGAGACAGCGAAGGACAATATCTCAACCAGAAAGGCTAAGAGGAAGTTGGAGTTCATACCGCCCCATGACGATAATTACAGGAGAAGCTGCTTGAGGCTTTGTTCCTGAAAATAGTTGTCTAGCAGTCCAAATTAAACTGCCTTATTTTCGGATATGGAATAACCTGAACAAAAAAATCTTAACTTTGCTACTTGCCTCCCTACTATACTGGCTTTGTATTAGTTAAGCTTATTGATCCATATTATGGAGGTGGCTATACATGGTGTTTTACATAAAGAATTGGTTGTAACACGTGGCTCTAATAAAACCAGTACAGTTAAATGAGAAGATGAATTTTGGCTACAAAGATGAAAAAATATTTGTGAGTTGCCTCAGTGAGTTCATTATCTACTGGGCTGTGGAGGGAGTGCTGCACACACCAAGGAATAGCAGGACAATCCGCTGAGTTCTATGATCACAGCAAGAAATTTCACACTTCCAGAGAGGTCAGAGGCAACTAAACAGGTGTCTATTTGCTTTCTCTTACCTTGTGTCTAGAGGAAGCAAATTCTTTATCTGTCTATTTGATCTGTGTCTCTCTAATTCTGTCTCAAAAATTATTAGACTCTATTTTTCTTTAACCTTTCCACCAGAAGAAAAAAAAATACCAAAAGGAAAGCCAGGGTGATGAAACTTTGCAGCTGTGGCCCTCGTGAGCTAATAAAGGTCAAACAGACTAAGTCCGTGAAGAAAAAGCAACAAAGCTGGGACCGGAAATGATGTCTGGCATAATGTCATGGTCAGTCTTCTTTATTTACTTATTTTTTGAGTCAGTTTGCCAGACAATGAGCCGATGATGATAATGAGCAAGAAGTAAATCATCGAAACTATGAATACATTTCATTGCTTGCTTTGCGCTCATTCATGAATATTTAAAGTAATGAGTTCACAGCTAAACCAGAGGGCTTCTTTTTTTCCAGTCTCAGAGGACAAAATGCTAGGGGAAAAATACCATCTTCTTTCTGCATCAGATTTCTTTTTCTCTTCCTCGCCATCAAAAATGATTTTTGACATTCCAAAGCAACAATGAAGAAAGAGAAAAACTTCGTTAATTCTCAGTTACTTCTCTCTCCATATATAGCTCTGGACTGAGCACAGAACATATAGCAATATTTTTGAATCTTTTAGTATGAACGCATATGCATTAGAACCACAGCTCTCTTAGGTTCAGATTTTCCCACATACCTTAAGCCATTAATAATTGCTTTACTAATTGAAACACTTCTAAATTGCATTTTCTCATCCTCTTAGCTTTAAAAGCCACCAAGAGATTGCATTTCTTGGTGGAAATATTCAATCTGTGTGGAAAGACAGACCATGTGTTTCTTTACGTTTTTAACTTATCTGATTAGCATACTATTCTTTATGACACTGGAGTGACATTTCAGTTGCAAATATTCCTGTAAAAAAAATGAGTCGGGGCTGGGGAGATAGCTCAGTAGAATAAGTGCTTGCCAGCAAGTGCAAGGACCTGAGTTCAATCCCTAGTTCTGAAAAAAAAGAATGAGGAACAGAAAGGTATGGGACACACACACACACACACACACACACACATACACACACACACACACAATAACAGTGAAAAAGTAGAGTCAAAAATCCCAGTGCAACCTCTATGCCTGGCACCGTCATTACAGAATTCTTGTGGTTTCATGATTTATGAAAGTGAATGAGGACTCAGAAAGACCTGTTGAAGACTAACCTGCAATAGTCTACTGAAATGAGGGAAACACTTTTAATTCCTTCTTTGTCACCCATAATGTGTTACTGTTTTCAATTATCCAAACTTCTATGTGTCATCACATATGCTGCAGGTTGTGAGCTTAATGGAAAATATGTTTTCCTCAAAATTCCTGTATTGGAAGCCAAGACCCAGTGCAGCGGTCTGATGAGTGGTCTTTTAGCAGTTTACTCAACCAAGGAAGCAGAGCCCTTGATGATGCATACACTGACGCCAACTCGCTAGGTCTGGTCTCGTTCTGGTGTGCACTGTGTTTCCTTTTACTTGTTGCCACGTGTGGACATAGCAACAGGTCGCCAACTCGGAAACAGAGACCAGGCTCCCCATGAGACACCAGACCTGCCAGGACCCTAATCTTGGACCTGTCAGCTTCAAAGGCTAAGAGAAATGAGTGCCTTTGATTTATAAATGATCTAGTCCTGGGTATTTTTTTTTAGCCTCACAACAGTACACTGTATCTTCTCCACTTTCCATGCACAGTTACCTAGATATTTCTTTTTTTATCCTACATTTTGTAATTTATTATCACAGAATATTTTTCTCAGAATATATGACAGGATTTACTTCCTCTAATTTCCAGTAACTGTCAAATGTGCCTTTTAGAAAGATAGTTTTAATCTTTATTTATTTATTTTGATACAGGGTCTTGCTGTACATCTTGGACTCCTAGTGATCCTCCTGTCTTAACCTCCCCAGGGCTGGGATTACACCAGCATGCCCAGTTTTGGTGGCCAACATGACACAGCACGCCTGGGTTCCAGGGCCAGCATGGCATATGATACTGGATATCGAACCCGGGTCCTTGCACTTGCCAGGAAAGTGCTTAGACCACTGAGCTATCACCCCACCCCTAATGTGCCCTTTTTTCATGGGCTACTCTTAAAAAAAAAGCAGATGCTTTCAAAATATTTAATCAATGGAAAATTTTCATTGCTGTTTTTAAAAATGGCATAGTATCATATACCTTTATCTATATATGTTTATAAATAGTCAAACCCATGAAATGACCATTATACTTATGATCAGCTATTGACAAAATAGAATACATAGTCAAAGATAAATAAGGATTGTATTTGATAAATTGTCCTTTTCCAGAGTTTCAAATTATGGAACCACTGAATTTGACAATTATGAAAATTGTTAGGGCCAGCCAAGTAGCTCAGTGGATTAATGTGCCTGCAAGCAGGCACAGGGGCCAGCAGTTCAATCCCCAGGCCTGCTGTGTCAGCCCTGCCCCCATGCTGAGATGGTAATTGAGACCGGGCATAGTGGTAAGAGCCTGTAATCCCAGCACTTGGGAGGCTATAAGCAGGAGAATCAGTACAAATCTGTTCTAGTAGTGAGACCCTGAGCACCCTGTAGATCCTTCTCAAAAGAAAGAAAATTGTTATAATTATTGTGTTGAACTAATACAATCAGTAGGTTTAATCCTAAGCCGTTTTGGTGCCTACAAAATGTTTATTTCTTGAGCCTAATTTTTCCTTTGTCTTAAGATGCAAACTTTCTGGAAGTACATGGTTTGAGGTCACAAAGTCAACCATTAAAATATCCACCATATAAATTTTTAGACTTTCAACTTACTTTACTTGAAAAACCCCTGCTTTCCCTAACTCAGACCTGGCTGTGGTGGATTCCCTGAGTTCACAGCCTGGGTGATGACCCTGGCTTCACTCTCCCCATGCTGGTACCTTGTGCTGTCCTCTCCATTCCACATTCTTTGCCTTACTTTCAACCTTCCTCGAGTTGCTCAGCATAAGGTAAAGTGGATGAAAAGTGGGGGCAGAACAGCTGTTGCTCTGTTTTCCGAGTCTTGAGCTGACCCCTGCTTCTTGGCGTCTGGTGGCTATTAGAAGGTGCCTTTCTTAGCGTGGCTTTCTTGTGGCCCTGGGAGGCCCACTCTCTTCCTTGCACTCCCCTCTAAATTTGTCTCCATTAGAATGATGTTCTCTTCCCTGATGTATCAATTATTTCTTCTGCAGCCCCTAGGCTTCCAAAAATATTTTTAGAAATCCCTGCTGGTAGGCGATTTACTCCTGCAGTCAGCTCTCTTATACAGGGTCCAAAATATCTCCCAGGCCTTCTTGGTAACTTACCTCCATGTCTACCATCAACATTTGATCTCTTTGAGTTTGTAAGCTTTTGGCTGAGGTTTGTGTACCGCCCTTCTTTACCCTGCTGTGCCACCTCTACCCTACCTTTAGGCCACAGATGAGAGATGGGATTTTCTTCCCCAAGTCTGAGGAAAGTGACATCCTACTGGCATTACTAACAAAACCTTAATTGATAATATTCATGAAGCTCCTTTTTAATAAGATGAGGTCACGATGTAACATCTCCCACTCTTAGAGTCTGGACTCACAGTATAACTCTGTCTAAAGTAATTCTCTAAGCCTTCATCTATCTGTTTACGCCTCTGTTGTATGTACAAAACTTAGGAGTAATGACTATGACCACATTCATGATAAATTTATACCTCTTTTGGAACGTATAACGTACTGTGTCTTAGTTCATTGTTGGAAATTTATTCATCAGAATCTTTTTATTCCTTTAATAATCCATGAGGTATAATTTGGGTAGTGTTCTTAAGAATACATAAAAATGTTTCTCCTGTACTTTTTAATTCAGTAAACACTTGAGTGATTTATGTGCTAAACATTCTCTAGACTCAGGGCATCAGATACCTGATAATCAAACTACATCATGACCTTCCACTTTCAAAACTTACATTTTTCTAGGGCCATCCAGATAGCACAGCAGATTGAAGCACCAGCTTCGGCAGATGCGGGGACTGGGGTTTGATCCCCACTGTACTGTGTCAGCTTTGCCACCCCCCCGGGGGGGGGGCACACTGAGATGGTGATTGAGACTGAGCATGGTGGCGTGTGCCTGTAATCCCAGAGTTTGGGAGGCTGAATACAGGAGGAACACTGAGTCCAATCTGTATAGTGAGACCCTGTATTAAATACATATTGAAAAACTGATATTTTTCTAAAGATTGGTTGCAAGGGGTTGCAAGGGGTAAATAGATACATAATGCTATTTCAGAGAAAGAAGATGAGACTGTGAGGGTAAGTGAAGGTCTTTTTTATAATGTCCTTATTACAGGGTTTACAGGGTCTCACTACACAGATTGGGCTCATAGTGATCCTGTTTTCAGCCTTGCAAGTGCTGGGATTACAGGTGAGCACCACCACACCAAGTCTCAATAGCCATCTTAGGTTACCCTGGGGGACTGAACCCTGGTCCCTGTGCCTGCCTAAGCAGGTGCTTTAATCTGCTGAGCTATCTGGCTGGCCCATGAGTTCTTTTTAACGAAGACTGCTTGTTGAGAGAGTAATATTTGTACAGAAGCTATCTCAATTCACTGAGAATGATTTAATCAGCATAGTGGTAAATGTTAGGTGTATATTTTAATATGCATAAGTACATCTGGAGAATTATGAATAATATGCCATCGTCACTGCAAAAATATATCTGGTTATTATTCCTTCTGAGAGATGGGGAGAAACACTTCTGAATATGGTTTCTTGATCTGCCCAGTGAGGTTTCTTCCTCTTTGTGTTCAGTGGCCCTGCACAGCTGGCCTGCACTAGGATGTTTGTGACCTTGTATCTGGCCTCTTATTACATTTGTAGACTATTCTTAGTCTCTGTTAATGAGATCGCTCGGAGTTCGCTTTGAGTATCACATCTTAATCACTTGATTTTTGCTGATGTTTCCTTTCTCCGAATAAACTCTTCAAAATGCCTGCTGCTTTGTGCTCATTAACCTGGGAATGGCTTCTCTAACTCCAATTTGAAAATTATCTCCAGCGTCTGATGTGTCTGTCTTGATCAGGATTCCCCGTGCAGTAACAAAGGGAGGAGGATTTTAGACTTCCGGGGGAAAAAAAAAAAAAAATCAATGGCATATTTCTCACTTGCAAGGGACTATTTCCTTTTAGGTAGCAATAGGAACTGTGCCCTTTCACCGTGCAGCAAAATTGAAATCTGCCCCCAACCTGAATTCTCATTCAATGTCAAAACTTTTAAGTGACTTTAATATAAAAGAATATATATTTACTATATAATACATGTGTATAGTAAATGAGCAAGTGAACAGATTAATACTCATTTATCAAAACTTTAAAATTTGTTCATATGATGTTTTCTACTTTTAATCCATGATTTAATGGATACCAGAACACATCTTAACAAACCCAACGTAAGAGTAGAACCAAATGCAGTTATGAATCTGCAACCCTTTTGCATTTGCTAATGGATATTACTTTGATGAACTGTGTCTCTAAGTAGCTGTCACTCTGACAGGCTTCATTGAAACTCTTCCAGTTGCAAAAATACTGTAATGTACAGGTAGAAAGTAGCCATTCCTCTCTTCATTCTTGCCAGATATCATCTGCTAAGGAATGCACTTCCTCGATAAGCATATTTTCAGCGCTCGTAGTGTTATTTTTCAATATTATAGATTTGCGAATGAAATGTTTTAAAATTTATTCTTATGACCAAGGAATCAATTCTGTAGTCGATAAATTTAAGATGTGCTCATAGATATAGTTTTTAATTTTGATTTTCTTCTAACACATTGAGCTTACTTAAAAATGAATGAGATGGCACTTACTGGGAGGAATGCTTTGCTGAATCTCTGAAGTCTTATAGCAGAAGGTCATAGGGAACAAGAGCTTAATGTCAAAGAATCACAGCCCAGAACCCATTCCCTTGTTCTCCTCCTAGAACCCAAGAGTGTATTATGTGATGCCAGCTACACTCTTTTATCATAGCATACGCACTAGGAAAATACCGCCTTCACCAAGGAGCGTCCACTTTACAAACTGTGTGCAGCTATCACGATTTAAAACCACTGAAAAAGGGAAATTATACTTGGCTTAAAATCCTCATTTCTT
>NW_004524594.1:7937977-7939212 GCF_000260255.1 Octodon degus
ACCGAGGGAAGTGGAGGTAAACCTTGACACTGACACTCTTGGTTACATGTGGAACATACAGCAGGACATGGCATTTAGTAAGCAGCATTGGTGGTAGGTGACAATTTCTTGGTTTCTGTCACCAGCCCCTATATACGTAATCTGTAGGTGAATCTTCTTGACTCTATCTCCAGAGTGTTTTCTGCTTCTCTCTACTTACTCCTGGAAGCCATCTCTTGCATGTACCATCACTCCTTGCAGGTAGTTCTCACACCTGACCAGTACTGTAATTTATAATCCCAAATCAAATTATACTATATCCCAATGTAAATTATTTAAGAGCTTCCCAATATATAGAGAACACAAAGAAATTATTTTCTCTAGGACCTACAAGTCCTAGGTCTTTATAGTACCTTGAATGCCCTTCCGCCCCCTTCAAAAATACCCATCCTAATCTTTGGAACTTGTGCATACTCACTACGAATGAAAAGGGCTCTTTGTATACATGACTGGGTTGAAGAACCTGAGATGAGATCATCCTAGATGCTCTAGAACAGCCCTAGTAAATGACAGCACAGTCATAAGAGGACATAGGAGAGACCTGAGGAGAAGAACGCCATCAGAAAGGGAAGAAATCAAGAATAGTGCCAAAGAGCCGAGGAATACTGGAGCCACAAGAATTTGAAAAGGAAGAACTTTTTCTAGAGCCTTCAGTTAGGACAAAGCTCTCCCAGAATCTCAACTCCATATTTCTGCCTTCCTGCTTTAGATAAAATTAATTTCTGTTGTGTTTCTTAACACATTTTAATGATTTGTTACGGAAACCACAGAAAAATATTTCCTCTTGCTGTCTGCACTGTTTTGCTTGGTTATTTTTTTTCTCCACTAGACTAGCCTATATTTTTACCTTATTATTCTTTAAGTAGCACATTCCTTCAATCTAGGAGCTTTTACATGGGTCATTCTGTCTTCTCAGAGTATTTTTTTCTCGCAGATGATTTTATGTCTGGGCTCTTTCTTTTCATTCTTATGGTTGTATATCCCTCCCTCTTCCATTTTTTTTTGAGGGATTTTCCCAGATGACCTGAGCTAAAGTTTCTACTTAGTAATTCCCTCTCATCAATATTTAACTTTAATCTCAATATTTATATCTACATACTCTTTTAATATTTGATTATTCAGTATCTTTCTAAGCCACAAGAGTTATTAAGCTCCATGAAAGGAAGGATAAGTCTTGCCAACTCTACTGATGCTGA
>NW_004524594.1:7943152-7958819 GCF_000260255.1 Octodon degus
TCATGAAAGATAAAGACTGCAACACTTGGCTTTGTCGAAGAGAAGCTTCAGCTTTCCCATCCTGTAGTGAATTCCATCTGGGAAATGAAATCCTTCCTGCAGGACTGACTTGACCAAGTTTAGTTTTGAACCCAAGGATGCATTTGATCCTTGATCCCTTTTCAGCATGATTGTACATCATGGGAGGTTGACCCAGAACAGTGCTCTCACCTAGATAAGGGGACATAAATGGGTAGTATCCATGATGACTTTTTGTACTTTCTATAGGTTATCAGTAATGAAGAAGTTTTATGAATATGTCCTTGCCTTGCTTCAACATTATGACATATCCATCATGGAAGGGTAATGAACATCAGTGAATAAAATAAATCAGGAATACTATATATTTAATGATTAAAAGATCTTAGAAATTTTTGTTAGAAATAATATTTGGCAAATTTTCTACAGGTTGAAAAGTGTTGGAGTGCAGAATCCTTCAGGATATTTTGTTTTTCTGATGAGATCTGCTAACAGATGACAGACATTCATGCAAATCTGATTCTGAGGCTCTCAGCCATGTCAGAGTTCCCATGGATGGGGTCTGGGACGTGTCCTCTCACAGGGTTGCGCTTGTTGCACAGATAGAGTTTCAGTGTCATTCATCGCTGCTGACTTTCCTGTGGGTTCTCTGCTGTTACCATTAGGTGTTCGCAAAACGAAGCAAGCAAACTGGGAAAATAGTGTACCAAGTATTCACAACTCTGAGCACAATTTTGGAATAACGATCTGTAATGCAATGCACAGCGGTTTACACTTTTTGTCCTTTATCTTCAGTTATGAGGAGAGATACGATTAGTCACTCATGGTGTCCGTGCTGGCTCTGATCCCACCTTCACCACTATACCCATGAAGATAAATGCCACATTTGAACATAGCACGGCTATTGTGTGTCTTTCAGAGTAGACAATGAAGTGGGTCGGAGCAGGAGTCATCCTGGCTCTATTATTTAAAAACCAAGAAGACTTTGTATCTACTGTCCCTTCCCTTGTTCTCCATGTCAAAATAGCACCAAAAGAGGGGATTTGGAAGCAGGTGTTTCATCTGTGTGTGTAGATAGTCCCTTCATTTGAATTAAAAAGAGTAGTTTTGTACTAAATGCCGAGACCCAGCTCTGCAGTGGGGAACTACTCATTCGTAAGACAGGGTCGTAGTTGTCACCATGATCAGCAGCATAATGGAGAGAACACCGTGGAAAACCTAATAAGCGAGTGGTTAATGCTTTCTGAGAGTAAGTCAGATGTGAAAGGACTAAGTCAGATCAGAAGCCCTGAAATGTGATAATATTGGAGCTGCTACACTGAAGAGGACCATATAGATAAATATCTTAGCTTTCTGTATGTACAGATGGCAGCATTGGCTTTTAAAGCTATGGCAGGGGGCTGGAGAGATGGCTCAGTGGTCTAAAGCACCTACTTAGAACAAGCTTAGCAAAAGCATCAGGGACTGCGGTTCAATCCCCCAGCACCACATGCCAGCCAGCCCCGCCCCCTGGTGGACTGAGCTGGCCTCTCTCTCTCTCTCTCTCTCTCTCTCTCTCTCTCTCTCTCTCATACACACTCTCTCTCTCAAATAAATAAATAAATAAAGTTAAAAAAAAAAAGCTATGGCAGAGAAAAAGATGGATTTTCTGCTTTGAGCCTGTGGATGCTGCTGTAGGTAATTAGTAGATAAGATCTCTATATAATTCAGAAATTGAATGTTCTTGTTCTCATGTTACTTATAATTACCTCTCCACAAACTGGAAGTTTAAAATTGGAAAATTTTTCATTAAAATCAAGATATTGTCTCTTTTTCCCTTGGTGGCTACATAAAAGTTTATAGGAAAATTAAAAAATCCTAAATGGATAGGGAATTTTACGAATCTGACAGATTTGATTGACAAAGTAGACATTTCCAAAATCATTAGCTCTCTTTGGAAGGTTAGTTTGAACCGTAACATACATACTGTCAATTTTTTGTCTGGGACACAGTAATTGCACAAGGTTCTCTCTAATCAACTGGCTGTTGTGTACTCGTTGTGTAGTTCAAATTCAGGGTTTAATTTTATTGTTACCAAATAAAATATTTGATTCATGTTTTATAAAATGTTTTCTGAACATGTTCTAAACGAGGGCTGGGGTCAGCCAAATAGCTCAGTGGATTAAAGTGCCTGCAAGCAGGCACAGGAGAGGGTGGGTTCAATCGCTGGGCCTGCCATGCCGGCCCCACCCCTGAGGCTTGCTGAGACAGCAATTGAGACTGGGCTGGTGGCATGCGCCTGAAATCCCAGATCTTGGGAGGCTGTAAGCAGGCGGATCAATATGAGTTCAGTCTAGTAGTGAGACCCTCAACACCCTGTAGATCCTTCCCTAAAAATACAAAGTAAATAAATGAATAAATATAAAAATAAATGAGTGCTGGGGAGATAACACAGCAGACAAGCTCAGGGGCCAGGTATCAATCGACGGTAACACATGCCTCTCCAGCCCCACCTCAGATATGCTGATCCAGCTATGGAGCCCCTCATGGTGGTGCACACCTGTAATCCCAGTGCTCAGGAGACTGAAAACAGTATCACTATGAGCCCAAACTGTGTAGTGAGACACTATACCAAATACATAATAAATTAAATTAAAAATATAAAACCAGGTGCTACATGGCAGCCACTGGAGTATGCACACACATAAAATGAAACGGATTACCTATGCTGAGGGGCACATAGCCCATTGTAGGAAGAAGACAAGCCAGCCAGTGAGCACTGTACGCAAGACTATCATAAATGCTAACATTTGGTCAATAAATGCCCATTTCATCCTCTCTACAATGAAAGTAATAGCATATTGTGTTGAAAGAGAAGTTTAAATTCTTACAAATTTGGAGAACTTCAGGATTTGTTGCAAAGGCACATCCTTTTCTTTTTAAAGTCCTGTTCATGTTAAAGCTCGTGCAGCAGAATAAGGAGTGAATAATAAAGATGGTCAGCAGTCATTATAGTCTAGGTAGTATAGCCAGGGCTGGCTTCTCTGAGCAGCTGAAATTCAGAAGAATCCCGGTAGGTAGAAAGTAATAAGGTCTACAGCTTATTTGGGTGAAAGGAGGTGCTGATGACATGAAATGTGTGCCCAACCAGGGGCCCATCTGGGTCAAAGTATTTCAGGCAGAGAGAATCAAGAGTGAGGTCTCTGAGGAATCAGTGTCCTCGGTACATGCTGTATGAACAGCAGGGAGCCACGTGGTCATAGTGGAGTAAGATCTCTGGTGACACAGAAGTGAGGAAGGGGGATAAAAACGCAAATCTGAGTGGTCTCAAGGGCACTGAAAAGACATCAATATTAGCTTCCTTCAAGAGAAGCCATGGAATCGTGAATAGAGGAAAAATGTGATCTGATTTTCATTCTGATAATGTCCCTCCGTGATTTGGTAGAAAGAATCAACAGGTTCTAGGATAGATGCAAGAAAAACATATTTTAAACACAGAAATGAATCATCCAGTTATCCAAAGAAGGAAATGGAGTTATCTGCAAATGACCCGAATCTTGACGTACATGATTTTTATTGCGTAGATGTTAAAACGTAAAGCTTATAGTGTGTAGAAGTGACAGAGCACGAAGTTGAGTGGTGTGAGGCCACATCGGAGGTTCCAAGGGTGGCTCTGACCTGACTATCAGGATAATGATCCCTGCAATAATGTTTAGATCATGTTAATATATTAAAATGATTTGTACAAATCAGTGAGTGGAATTACATTATATTTTCTAGACATGAAAGTTAGGTCTGAATCAAGAGTTGTAGTTTGAATGAAAAATTAAAGTGCCTTGGGCCAGCCAAATAGCTGAGTGGATTAAAGCACTTGCACACAGGCGCAGAGGTCAGGGGTTCGATTCCTGGGCCTGCCGTGCCGGCCCCACCCACGCCATAGGCACACTGAGATGGTGATTGAGACTGGGCATGGTGGCACGTACCTGTAATCCCAGCACTTGGGAGGTTGTAAACAGGAGAATCACTATAAGTCCAATGTAGTAGTGAGACCCTGAACACCCTGTAGACCCTTCCCTAAAAAAAATACAAAAAAAAAAAAAAATCAGTGACTTAAAGTAAAGTTTTTGCATAAATAATTATTAACACAAGTCTGCCAATGGGCCCGATATTTAGGTCAGCAATATGAATTTTGTAGGTGGTATTCAATGCCATTCTAAGATCAGCTATTTCCTAAGTATAAAGAGGTCCACAGACTGACACTGGGCCACATTAAGATTCAGTGGCTTTTGAGAGAAGGCGGAACCAGCGACAGCAGTTGCTGAGAGCGACCACTGAGTAGGAGGAAAATCAAGAAAGTGATTTCTTAGACATCAAGTGTGGAGAGTTATATTCAGAAAGTATAGCATGACTATGTGTAATGTTACTAAATTGTGCTTAATATGAGAACTGAAGCTGATTACGATTCAACCATAGGCTTAGACTCTCACCTCAACATGTCCCACCCTCGTCCCGCCCACTGATCATTACCTACAACCCTTCTATCAAATTGCTGTAATTTGCACTTACATCAACCTAGAACTCAGTTACTGTCTTTGGCCAACTGATGGACACTCTGCTGATGGATGGTCAATATTTCTTGACGCTATGGCAGGTGGAGGAAGTTTTCACAAGACCGCATTTCACATTTTTAAAGCCAGTGACAGAAACCTACAGATCATTCTGAAAGACTTTTGAATAATATTCAGCTTTACTTGTATCAGAATATTTACTAGTAATGAAAGCCTCTGAAGTTTTCAAATCACTGTTATTTAAATTCTTTCTTCCAAGCAAAACTGATACACTTAGGTGTCCAGCTTTGAAGTTTGCTCAGCAGAACACATTGCCTGCTAACGCCGCTTTGAAAGCACCACACACCTATGCTTTGTGCTTCTTCATTCCTGGAGGACTCAGCACCTTTGTGGTGCTTCCCTGCATACCTACTCTTGGGAGAGTCATGGGAATGTCAGCACCCATGTGTAATGTTAATCTTGCTAACAACACAGGAGTGTTGATGGGGTAAGATACAGGATGGGAGAGGGAGGAGAAGCTTATGCATCACTCTAGTTTAAGGGTATGAGGAAAATTCCCAGGGAGTTGGCAGCAGATGTCCATGTCAGGCTCTTCACTGTCTATTGACTTTAATACTTGAATGTTCTATTTAACCCTTTCCTATTTATCGTCATGCCTTGCAGCGTCTCTACCAATCTCATGAGGTGGTTATGGTCCAAATACTGGATCAGACAGAACGTATCACTTGCTTCAGGTCATGAATCTAGTAAGTGACAAGCAAATGTGGACTCTGGATCTTCTGACTCTTAAGTGAAATTTTTTTTTTTATTGGCCTTAAAAAAATACATTGTTCACAGTGGCCAGTGATTAAAATAGCAGTCTTGGCTTGCTGCCCAGAATAGTCTTAAAATACAGTGGTGATTCAATAAACACTGTCACCAGTGGCACTTGTGGTGGTGACGACGGTGGCAGATCCGGAAATGTGCTGACTGGTCCTAATGGACACTTGGTTTTGTTTTTGTCTGTAGATGGTCAGACACACTGTCTATGTATGGCGTGGAGACCCCGAAGGGGAGCTAGGTGGGCGATGATTCATGCTAAATCCTTTGCGCAATATGCTGAACACTACAACAGCAACTAATGTGAAGTGGTTCATTATATGCTGTCAAATCTGATAACGGCAAAGGCTCACATCACTAGCATGAACTGCTTGTGAAAAGCACAGCCACTGCAAGCCACCACTGAAATTTCAAAAATTAAGCTACAAGATGGCAGGACAAAAACATACCAGTAGGTCATATTTGCCAATTTCTTATGGTTTCTCTTTGACAGTTTAGAAACAACTTCCTGTCTCTTCCTTCCCCCGGCCCTGAGCTTCACTCCAGAGAGATTCCCCTTGGGTGCCGCTCCTTCAGCCAATTCTACAGGCTCTGGATTTTATAAGGTTGGGACTTCACCAACACAAATGAAAATATGTTTCTTCTATGGAAATATTCCTGAAGCTCCCTTCGTAGCTGCTCTCCACCAATCACCCGTGCTGTATACATGAGCCAATTTACTGCCAGCTGCAGCCGGGCATTCATGGGTGGAAATTTTACCCACAGAGATGAGTGCAGGAGGCTGCAGGCAGAAATACTGACTCTTCGCCCTGTGATTTATAATTATGTATTTTTCTGCTTCCTCTCAATTGTAATCTCCTTGAAGTTAGGACCCTCAGATCATTTACTATGGGCCATGATTGGCTCTCAAAGTATAAGTATTCTCTTCCCAATGTAATGCATTCCCTTCCAAAAAGTCCGTAACTGAGGAGAGGACTTGCACTGACTCTTCCTGACTTCCTTGGCTCTAGCACAAAGCCTGGCATAGCATAAGCTGAATCCAGCACAAGTGTGTAGTGAAGGAAGAAGGAGTGAAGGAGCCCGTCAGTCAGATAGCTCTCTGTGGCCCAATTAAAAGCGAAGCAAATAAGTTCCAATCGTCAGGGACAGAGAAACGATGGCTCCAAAGCATGCTTCCACAGGCCACCAAGAAAAACACCCTAAAAGTTGTTTATTTTGGAAGGCAAAAGCTAATCTGTAACTATTTATTTTTATATTCAGATGCCCATAAAACGGAAAAGCACTGGAGACCTTTTCATTGCTTGCGAATGATCTATGGGGTAATAATGTGCTTGCGTTTCCAGCTGCGCTGCTTTTTGGTGCTATCTTGGGTTTAATTGAAAATAAACTTGACCTTGGCTTTCTTCACTGGGCAGGGGGTATAATTGGCATGAAGCTTGTGAAGAACTCCCTTTAAATGAAGGTCGTTTAGCTAATTTGGGGTTCACCTGAGGGAAATAACGTGTGAAACCTTATAAAAACCAAAATGCATTTTATGTGCATGCCATGCACAGGAAGTTAATGTTTTTTGTTTTTTTTTTTTTTTTGAAAATCAGCTTTTTATTTTGCAGTACGAATTTGTTGAATCCTAAACGCTATCGGTACGATGATAATATTGTCCCTAACAGTCTCATGTTTCATCATAATTAAATAAACAGCTTATGAATTGCAGTCCAAAAAACATCTATGTTGCACTCTTAACTTAAGGGGTTTCCATAGAAACCACAGGCAGGAAGCTTAACTGACATTTATTGGACTTGAAGCTGTATACAACATTGATAACGCTCTGTTTTTCTATCTGTCACTCTGTATTCTTTCTTTTTCACCCTCCCTATGCTCACTCCTCCTCTCTCTCTTCCTCCTCCTCTCCCCTTTCCTTCATCTCCTTTTCTTCCTCCCCCCATCTAATTAGCATTGAGGAAGTAATTTGGACTCAGTTAGATTTAACAAATGCAATAATACTAAAATGGGCCCTGATACGTAAATGTAATTGTGTTATTAGCTGGAAATGGTTTTCTTCAAAAATAAAAGAACCAAGAGTGAAGTCTACCAAGGGAGCGCACATTGGTACAAGGGAGTATTTGCCTGCCCGGTGGAAGTGTGCCCTGTGTCGCGATCTACCTTCCCCCCAGCTGTAACTGTCCCCTGATTTACTCAGCCTGAACTATTTCTCTTCAGTCCTAATTTTCAGAATGGACATTACAGCACTCTGCTGGCCGTATTTCTAGAGAATCTCAGAACTGATTTAGGATAGATAAGGCCCACTGGATTTTGGGTACCGACTGTACATTGGCTGTTTTGCTGGTTACTTTCACTTAAGGTTTATTACTGAACCCCACAGTTGTCACTGGCTGGCAAGTTGTAGAAGGAAAATGAACCTGAAGCTAGTGGTTTAGATCCCAGCCCTATCCTAAACTGGCTCCCAAAATTTAGCTAAGTGCTCAAATGCGTTTTGGCATTTAAGGAAAAAAAAATAATGCGAGCATTTTTAAGTAATGGGGCTTTCTTAGGATCAGAAAGGGTACTACAGGTAGTACATCACAAGATAATCTTTTTCTCCATGCTTCTGGAAATGAGCTCTCGAAAGAACAAGTCATTTCTTCAGCACTTACACAACTACTGGAAAGTGTAACTACACCAATAGTGTGACATGAGGAAAGTGATAAGTTCACACAGCACCTGACCCCTTACTTGGATGACAGGACAATGGATTGTCCTTCATGGGGTCATTGTGAGAAATAAGTAAAATTGCGTATGTACATTGATCTGTCTTCCTCACTGTTCCAACATTTGTGTATTGTTTACTTTTAGCCCTGATTTCAAATAGCGGTCAATCTTCCAAGTCTAACAGCTAAAGTTTAAAGTTGTTAACCTGTCGCTGAGCTCTCTCAAGTTACTGGGGAACATCTATAAAGACAAGACAGTGGAGCTCTACTCTGCCATAGAGAAGGAAAGCCTTGAGTCGCTTCTAGGAAAAATGGGTATCTCTTGAGACCATCGTGTTAGGTGAAATAAATCAGAAGCACAGACTTAAATAACATGTGATTTCTCTTAGATGAGAAACCCAAAATGTAAATAAAAAGCAAAATAAAAGAAAGACAGTAGATCTTTTGGAAAAGGAAAGTAGACCAAGAGAAGGAGGAAGGGAGGAGGCGAGGAGGAGAAAGGGATATAAAAAGAATTAAGGCATGTTGTGTGCATATGTGTGAAATTCCCAGGGAAATGCAATCATGTGATACAAATAAGTACTCAAAAAAAAAAAAAAAACTGGCAAAAAGCCAAGACCATGCAAAAAAGCAAGTTCAAAGTCATTAGTGATACAATCTCAGTGTAAGCTGGGTTTGCCCTCTCCTTGCAGAGCACTGTTTATAATTGGAATGCTCAAGCTTAGATTCTTATTTGGGTCCTCTGTTCAAGTTTAAAGTTAAACTCCTTATAGTAGCTCATCTTCCTAGTGTATCCCACAGAAGACATTTTGACAAGGAGGCAGTAAAAGAAGAAAGCAGAACACAGTCACAAAATCCGTATTCAGATTATTATTTCAAGACCGAAAAGAGTATAAGGAAACATAATCCTCAGTCCCAGGTAAGACATTGATTTTGCAAAAAGTAAGCCTAAGTGTTGATGATTAAAGAAGACATATGATATGGAAAGAAAAAAAGCCGAGAATCCACATATTAGTCATGGATATTGGTGGCTGCTGATGAATCCAGAAGAGTTCATACATAAAGAAATTGAGGGAAATGAACTGGGATGAGAGTTTCATGGGGCATCTTATTTTTTATTTTTATTTTTTGGCATCTTATTGGTGGGAGTATTTTCACACTTGCGCACAGGGCACACATGTATACTTAATCAGAATAAACATATTATAGTTCATTTAGTGGTTTCAAAGAGTTCATTTTGGAGATAAAGTACTGTATCTCCCTGCTTTTTTCTCTAATCCGTAGACTTGCCATATTTGGGTATTCATTCCATGCTGTATTTCAAAGAACCATTTTAAGCTACTTTGCCCACTTTGGGAGTGTTGATTCACTTAAAGCCAAACAAGGGAAAAGCTTAAAGCCACATAGGCATCCATGCAGACACAGCAGCGTGTCACTACAGGCTGCAAGCCCGAGGAGAAGCAGTGGGGCCGAGGAAGCCCCTCCGTAGTAAGACACCCCCTTTGGCTAGAATTTCTCATTTACAGGGCAAATGGCACCATTGGAAAACTAGTGCACCTTTATATATTTCTTATTTTTTAGATGAAAGTTGATTATAAATACATTTTATTAGTATTTTCTTCCATATGGAAGCAGATCCTGATGTTTGGGGTTGAAGAAAGTGGTTAAGAAAAAGAACATCTGTGGATGCTGGGAAGATTGCTCAAAAAACTTTTCCTCTAAAGAACCAGCTAGGAAGTATTTTAGGCTTTCCAAGCCTGGAAGTTGATCACAAGAACTCAGTTCTGCACATCATTGCAAAAGAAGCCCTAGCTGATACATGAGTGCAGAAATGTAAACATTTTATTCCAAGAAAATAGTAGGATGGGTTTTGTGCCCAAGATGGGACTTTCTCAAACACTGACATTATGAGAGTTTTGCTGACATGTTCTTCCCCTTCTACTTCTATTGACTTCATAATTGCAGCTTAAATAATGAGGACAGAAAGGACAGTGCTGAGAACAATACCATAATTTAACCTCATTGTGTGGATTTTAATTTTTCACACTTATTTATCATTAACGTTTTTCTTTCTATTATGCTTTTGTCATGGAAAGGACGCATAGACCCTTCGATCGTAGAGAGCGGCAGAGAAAGCATAAGTGACTTCCACTGTTGTCACCCCAAAACTATTTTGTTCATGTGAGAGTTTGACTGTCATCCTTCACTTTTTAAAATGAATTACTCTTTTTAAAATGCATCCTCTGTAGAAAAGAAAATGAATCAATAAAGGATGTTTTGTCATCTAAAGTGAGGCAAAAGTAGGTTACTACTAATGGATATGATCATGCTCCAGTTTCCATACTTTCTTATTTCTTTAGTATATTTTGAGAGAGAGAGATGGAGAGAGAGAGAGAGAGAGAGAGAGAGAGAGAGAGAGAGAGAGAGCCAAGTGCTTTATTGCTCTTGATGTATATCTGTAGTTTTTCCTCCATCGCATAATACTGCACTGAAGACATACTAAATAATGGGAAAACAGAAAGCATTCTGATTTTTATAATCCAATACTAACTGAAGTTGGTTGATTTTGAAAGTGAGCTGTCATTTGATAAGATTCTGTGACAAATGAGAATAAGCATACATCTTAGTCACTTTGTTGACACTGGTGTAAAACACCTGACACCCTCAACTGAAAGGAAGGGAGGTCTGTTTTGACTTATGGTTGTCGTGTGTTCAGTCCATAGTTGGATGGCTCCACAATCGAAATGGCACAGCAGAAGAGCGTAGTGAAAGAAAGTTTCTCTTTCCATGGCATCCAGGATACAGAAAGAAGGATGGAAACAGGGATAAGGATAGATTTTTCAAGGTCATATTGCCAGTGACCCACCTCCAGCCAGGCCCCCTCTCATAACAGCATGCTCAGGTACTGAACTCTTTGATGGATGAATCCATGGTGATTATGGCGCCCCAAGCATCGAGTCACGTCTCAACTCATGAGAGAGGCTTTAGAATGAATCTACAGCATATGGGACCTGAGAACAAACGCAAGAACTGTGCAAAGAGAAAACCTTACTCAATTGTACATTACCTATAGTTTACACAACACTAAACAAAATGCGGACTTCCATAAGTAAATAAATAAGGAAACAATTTCCAAATGTCTGCATTTGCTGCATAATTTCCTCTTTTGTGGTCATTAGGGGAAAGCAGGGAAATCACTGATTCCAGTCATTTCCATTATCTGACATGTCATCACCCAAGTTTCCTCATTATGCAATGTTAATAACAGCGAGGTTACTTGAATCCAGTCTCCAGTCCCCATTAGGAGGCCATCCTTGTGGTCTGCATGCTGATTAAATGACGTTGCCTGGAAATCAGTCTACTCTGTTTCCGCCCCCTGCTCAGAGCTCATAAGCACAGATTGAATTAAAGAGAATTTCCTTATCAGCTTTTTGTGGGTCACTTTAGTGAATTTATTAAACTCTTAAGTCATTCTGGAAACTGGAGGGCTGTGGCTCTTGGTTAGGCAGAAGGAGCCGGGGTAGAAGTGTGAGTCTTGCCCCTGTGCTGTAGGGACTCTGAAACACATATAACTCAGAGGAGCCAATGACAGGCCAGGAATTAAAACAACTGAACAAATATAAAGAGACTCCCAGCCTGAGAATTACATAGTAAAGATGAAAATCATGTCATGTTTTCCTGTATTTTAAGTCTAATCAAAGGATAATCCAGATAGTCATCATCTCCTGGTTTGTATACTAAGATACTATATTACTCTATAGTTTCATATCCATATTTTTTACTGTTTTTCTTTGATACTCTTTTTTATTCTATTCCCTTCCAACCAAAGGAAAAATCAAGTCGCAAAATCTGCCTCACAATATAGCATAGAATCTTAATAATTCTGTTGTCTATTTTTTCACTGTTGGGTGTTATTTCACATCCTACTTTCTTTCACACTACATTTCAATATTCATTCCTAATAGACACCTCCTTCTGCCTTATGTTCATGCTTACTTTCATGCAGCCCTATTTTCAAACTTTTTCCTCTTTCTTATCATTCACTATTAACCATACATGCAGCTGTAATAAGCTATGAATTCTCTAGCACTTTTGCTCTCTTATAATTCTTGTCTTATTTATACATAGCTACATACTATGGGACTGTGCAGCAGGCACTTTGCACTAAGTGTCAAGAAGTGAGTGCTTTGCTTGAATTTCTTCACAGGCACTCAAAAATATTACTGAAAGAAAATAGCTAGGTTTTTCTCTCTTGACATAAATAAACCTTCCTTTTATTGAGATCTAAATATTCTACCTGTTCCCAGTGCTGTATAGCTTCCCTCACTAATGAACCTCACTTTTTTTTTCTGAATAGTCTTTCTTTTGTTTGTTTGTTTTTTGTTGTTGTTTTCTTGGTACTAGGGATTGAACTCAGGCCCCTGTACTTGCCAGGCAAGCACTTATTCTACTGAACTATCTCCTTGGCCCCTTTTCTGAATACTCTGAATGCTCTAATATTTTCTGAATGTTTCTAATTATCAACAACTGCAAACACATACACTTGCACACACATGCACACACACATATACACATGAACACACAAATTATCATACACATTCATTCAGTGTAGTACCTTGGCATTGGCTTATAGTTAAAATAGGTTCTGTTATCATCTATTTTTTTTCAAATGATCAGTGATGGAGACTTACTGAATTAGAGAAATTTGCACACAAATGTTGCTAAGCATTGGAGACTCACACATTATAACAGTTGAAATATAAGAGGTTTCCTTTCTTGGAAACCCATTAAAAATGAATCTGAGGGATCTTTAGTGTTTCTCCTGGATATGTAAAAATCATATCAGTATGTTATATACATATATATGTTGAATTTAGACTTTGTACCACATTATAATGAATAACATGATTTTAAAATCTGAGTGACACTGAATACATGTGATGTTTGTTCTCTTCAGATCGCCCTTCATGGGGATTTAAATTGCATGCTTCTAACAAAAATCCATATGGCTTCTGAGTGCCATTGTTGGTTGGTTTGTTTTCAACCTAGATAGGCCTTCATAACCTTGGCACAGGGCTTTGTCCATGGATTAATGATCAGTTATAGGCTAACGACTATCAATTCTTTCTAGTCAGTCATCCATGCATCCAACAGAAGCCTGGGAAAGAATACCATCAACTGCCATTTCCAATGGCATCAAGTGGATAGAGATAGTAAGGGCCATGAGCTTTTTTCTGTTGGCATTGGAGAACTTGTATTGAGTTGTGTTTTAAGATTTGTTATTGCCTAGCTCTCTGTATCAATACCACAAGCCTGCAAAGTCTGACTCTGAAATCAAATCCTCTCCTGTCTGCTTTCTTGAGGACTTAGATTCCAGATGAGCCTATCAAATGTTTTAAATGTTTTTAAAAGTTCCTTAGTTATACAGTATTAGTAATTGAATGGTATCCATCCATTTGTCTGTATATCTATCTATCTATCTATCTATCTATCTATCTATCTATCTATCTATGTTATAAAAATGTATATTCTGTTAGTATCTGCTTAGTTGTACAACCTGCAAGAGCCAAAGTTTTCTTGGGACCATTTATTCATTCCTTCTTTCTTTCCCTTTATATATGTATATTAACTTTGCTTGATCTAGCTGCCAATTTTTCTTAATGTATGTGGCACAGGGCCTACTGGGTCTCACTACACAGATTGGACTTATAGTGATTCTCCTGTCTTCAGCCTCTCAAACACTGGGATTGCAGGTGTGCACCACCATGCCCAGTCTTAGCTAACATTCTTGTTGGGGTATTTAGAATACAGCTTACTGCTGGGTCAGATAGCTTTTGGGGTAGTCCATTGTTTGATATCACCTACTCATATGCTAATCTTTGGTAACTTACTTCCTAATCTTAATTTATAAATTAACATGTGTGAGGGCTGGTAACAGATAATTATAGTGTCTCCATTTAAACATTTGTATGACTTTCTGGTTCACATATGAGTGATATCAATAAACCTTAATAGTCTATTATTATAAAATTATCATGCCAACCTGATTCCTGACTACGAGTGGAAATATCCAAAACTTTGAATAATTAATTTTGGCATGAATCTCATGAATGACTAGACTTCATCGTTAACCTTCAAGATGAGTATGGAGGATGATTATGATGGATATTTATAATGAACAGATAGGGTGACTATATTTCCAAACTTTTACAGTCACAAATGGACCTGGTAAGTGCTATAATCTTTGCTTTATAGACACTTAGGGGAAGGATGGGATTAGTGAGACTGATGAAAGTCTAGTAGAAATAGTCATTGCAAACTTCACTTATCTTAATGGAAATAATAGTGTGGCCCATCCAAAGCCAGGGAACACAAAGGGAGGCCCTCAAGATGAACTGTAGAGAGTATATTTATAGAACAAAATGCAGGAAACATGATTAGGAGCTCTTTCAGGGGATAAGACTGAGAAAGTATGGCAAGGTGTCATGGAGTGTCTTGCATTAAACACTAAGGCAATATATTTCTTTAAGGCAACTATTGGTACCTTACCCCCAAGGGACATTTGGTGATACCCAGAGATGCTGTAGATTTGCACAACTGGGTCTGCTGCCGGCATCTAGTGGGTAGAGACAGTAAGGAACATGGGCTTTGTTCTGTCAGCGCTGGAGAACTCCTATTGAGTTATGTTTTTATGATCTGTTGTTGCCTAAGTCCCGTGCATTGTTACCTTAAGCTTCCAAAGTCTTACCCTGAAGATCTCCCATAGAAAGAGTATAAAAATGAATGATTTTATAGAGAAGGAATAAGGCTGCCATCCTCATTTGGTAACCCTTGACCCCAAAGAACAACAAAAAAGAAAAAAGAAAGAAAGAAAAGAAAAAGAGAGAAGGATAAAAGCTTTCATGGAGCTGCGAGGACTCAGACGGTAGAGTATTAGCACGCAGAGAACGCAGATGGTGTTCCAAGCATTTTTTTTTATAATTGGAGCATTCAATTTTCATTGCCTGAAGACTAAAATATCAAGGCGTATTTGGAGTTTGAGGTTTTCAGGATTTTTTCTTTGGTTATGCGTTTTGCAAGAACAAATAGCTGCCATAAAAATATAAACACACACATGAACATCTCAAATCCTACCATATAATTTGAGAAACAAGGTAGTCATCTATATTTCATATTTTCATAAATAACCTCACCAAGTGAATCTGATCAAAAAGCTTTGTAAAGAGCCAGCAACCTCATTCCAGGTACAATTATTTATCCTGCATCATGAAAGGTTAAGCAAGTAGAAAAGAGAGAAAAAAAAAAAGAACTAATTTTATTATATTTGCATAAGAATGATGGGTTCTGTGTCTGATTTATATTTTTAGTTTTAGTTTTTGAATACATTTGGTTGTTCCAGGTCTCATTCTGCAACTTGGATTTGTGGTGATCCTGTTGCTTTCAGCCTCCCCTGTTGCATCTCAGTAATGCACTGAGATTACAGGCATGCACCCTATGCCCAGACTCTGGCTGGCTCAGTCTGCCCTGGGGGAAGGGCTGATGTGTCCTGTGATGCCAGGGATTGCACCATGATCCTGC
>NW_004524594.1:7960484-7961861 GCF_000260255.1 Octodon degus
GCTGGCATGTGGTGCTGGGGGATTGAACCATGGTCCCTGTGCTTTGCTAAGCTTGTTCTAAGTAGGTGCTTTAGACCACTGAGCCATCTCACCAGCCCAGGATTTGCATTTCAATATATACTATGCCCTCTGATTTATGCAGTCTTTGTAACGTCTGCTCATTGTTACCGTCATGCCAAGTGTGCAAGACCCAGCTCAGAGGAGGCCAGGGCAGCAGTGATGGAACAATCTGTAATGTTCAGCCAACCCCCCAATAGAATTCATTACTCTCTAAATCTGGTGTTTGTTCCACTAATTCTGCTGATATAGTTTGAGCATGGTTTCTCTGCTTGGGCATTATTCCAGGTTGGAGAGAAAACCCAAACTTATTGTTTAGTTGTCCTTTCTCTCTGTTCCTTTTATTTTTAAAGAAGAGAATATAAAAAATAGTAAAAAAAATAGAATTGATACAGAATTTTACTAAACAAATCGATAGGAATTCAAGCATAGTTGTTATCTTGTATATTGTTGTCTTCACATTTGTTATTCAGATTACCAGATATGTGCTCATAAATTTATAGGTTGTTTAAAAAACATAAAATACTAAAAGAGAAAAAAAAATTAAGCATTAACTCTTTGTTTCAATAGGCCACCAGAAATCAGCAGTGCAGTTATCTAAGCTGTCCTGTGTACATACACATATTTCTTTTTCTCCTTCTTCCTTTCTTTTCTTCTTACCCTCATCCCAGTTGTTTCTTTCCTTCAAATGTTTTTTTCTCTTTCACAGAATCCATTGTGACTTTCAAATCCTATTTACTCTTTCATGTTCTTACACTAGGGAGACAATATGATGTTACATAGGCAGGTCTGATTTATTTCACTGATCAGAATGGTCTTTAGTTGCATCCATTTACCAATAAGTCTCAAGTTTGTCATTTTTAATAGCTGAGTAATACTTCATTATATAAAAATACCATATCTTTTTTTTATCCATTACTCAGCTGATGATCATTTAGGTTACATCCAAGATTTAGCTATGACAAGTTGGAATGCTATGAACATGGACCCACATATATCACTGTGGTGTGATAATTTCAGTTCTTCTGGAAAAATACCCAGGAGGGGAATATCTGGATTGAATTGGACCTTCAATCTTAATTTTTTAGAAGAACTTCAGAGATACACCTTTCCTTATTTAAAAATCCCAGTTTCGATAGTGGTACCTGCATCCTTTGTTCACATTAATATTTTTTCATAAAATGGCCAGGTAAATAGCTTGGCAGTCTAAGCGCCTGCCTGGCAAGCACAAGGACCTGGTTTCCATCCCCAGTACCACATGCCATGCAGGTCCCATCCCTGGGTGTGCCATGCCGGCCCCTGAAAGTGGGCATGGTGGCA
>NW_004524594.1:7962534-7965839 GCF_000260255.1 Octodon degus
GGGGTTTCAAACTGTGGTCCCCTGCACCTGCATAAACTTCCTGAAGCTGGCGCTTTAGACTGCTGAGCTATCTCACTGGCCCCTCGATCTTGTTTTTTGATTCATTCTGCCAGTCAGTTTCATTTGATTGGTGAATTAAGGCTATTTCTATTGATAGTTATAACTAATACACATTAGCTTAACTTTGTCATGATACTTTCCTGCTGTTGATTCCCTGCTTTTCTCTTCCATTTATTTGCTTGTACAGCCTGGTGATTTCTTTCTGTTGCTCTTGAAATTGTGGTCACTTTTATCTGTCTAGAATATCTTTTAGTACTCTATATAGGGTTGGCTTTGGTGTTCATGAATTTCTTCACTTGTTCTTTGTCAAAGAAGTGTCTTATTTCATCATTAATTTTTAAAGAGATTTTTGCAGGGTACATCAATCTCAGTTGGAAGTTGTTTACTTTTAAGATGCAAAATACTCCATCTCAAACTCTTCTTGACTTGAGCATTTGTGTTGACAAGGGCTTTCCTTTATAGGTGTTCTATTTGTTTTTTCTAACAGCTTTTAATTTTCTGTTCTTGTGATGAATTTCTGGAATCTTGGAGTAATTTTATTTTGTTCATGCCTGTCTGGAGTTGTTTGATTCATTTATTTGTATGTCAATTTTTTTGTCTATGCTTAGGAATTTTTCTGCTATTATTTATGCAAAGAATTTTTATGGCAATTTGTTCTGTCTCCAGCTTTCTGAATGACACCAGTCAATTTTATGTTATCCTTATTTTTTCTGCACTGTTGCTATTTTTAAGGTATCTTTTCATGATCAATAGACACAATCCTGTTCTCAGTATTTGACATTCTGTCACCTCCTTTATTCAGCCTGGTAAGTTTAATTCATTCATCCAATGGATGCATGTTTTAATCTCCTGAATTTCTGTTTGGATCTGTATCAAGGATTACGTTTTGTTCTTTGTTGGATACTTTTTGTCTGTTTTTTTTTTTAATTCATGTATTCTTTCATCTGTATCTTATTTAAGATCTCTGGTTTTAATCATCATTTTTTAACCTGAGAGATGATTCTATCGCCTTTTCCACTTACCTTTTCACTTCTGTTGCTATCATTTCAGAAAGTTCCAGTGTTTGACTTCCAGTTTTGTCCATCTCATTATGCTCTATGCTCTTGGTAGGCTGGGACGTGGGGTTCATTTTGTTTCTGTGTCTTTTCATTTTCTATTTCTGCTTCTTTTGTTTTGTTTTCTGTGTTGATGCTTTCTAACTTACAATGATAGCTTTATCACTAGTATTGAGGCTTCCTGAGTTGTCTGTTCTTCTGGGATATCCTTTAGATATAAGGGTTCTTTACACCTATCTCAAGATCCTACCTTCCCAGTTTGTAAAGCATATAAAGTTACTGTTTGGCTCAGCACCTAACCCTTTGATACTCAGTTGTGATGGTGACTATGACCCCATAAAATCATGGTGTCATCAAACAGGGGAAAAGACTGATTATAGCATGTATGACATCCTGATTTAAGTAGCACAGTTAGATACAAGTAACAGTAGATACAAGGACAACTTAACTATGGATAAACTATGGTAACCATTAACCTACTACTTACAAACTTAAGAGAAAACCCTAAAATTATACAGCAAAATCAAACATATATTTATATGCATCACTTTTCCCCTTTGTGGGGTGACTTTACCCTTTTGCGGGTGGAAGGGTAAGCTGGGTATGGGACAGAATAAAGTGGTGAATAAGGTCAAATGCAATAAAGTGAAGGCTAGCAGTCAAAGAATGATCATCCAAGTTTTGGGAAACTGGAGAACACAGGAGGGAAAGAATGAAATAAAATGTGAAGGAATAATCAGGAAAGGAAGAGACAGTGTTAACTCACTTGAAAGTTTAAATTCAAAATACATTTGAGGGAAAAAAGAGGTTCTATAGAAGAAAATGAAAAAGAAAGTTAAGAGATCTAAGCAGAGAAAGAAAGAAAGAAAGAAAGAAAGAAAGAAAGAAAGAAAGAAAGAAAGAAAGAAAGACAAGAAGGAGAATGAAAATGAAAGGAAGTAAAAGGTAAACCTGAGAAAGAGAGGAGAGAAAAATGAAACACAGAATACAAGACAGCTTTTTTTTTTTTTTTTGGTGGAACCGGGGATTGAGCTCAGATCCTTGCGTTTGCCAGTCAAGCGCTTATCCTACTGAGCCATCTCTCCAGCCCCAGGACAGTAAGGATTTTTTTTTTTTTTTTTTTTTTTGGCGGAACCGGGGATTGAGCTCAGATCCTTGCGTTTGCCAGTCAAGCGCTTATCCTACTGAGCCATCTCTCCAGCCCCAGGACAGCTTCTTATCAGACAGGAAAACGTTAGTCAATCTGACAAATAAGGAAGAACGAAAATAGCAAAATGGGGGCCTGGGGAGATGGCTCAGTAGAATAAATGCTTCCCTGGCAAGCACAAGAAGTCTGAGTTCAATCTTCAGTTCTGAAAAAAAAAATAGCAAAATGGTATTGACAGTTCTGTGATGCTGTGAATGTCTGATCCCAGAAATGTACTGAGTACTCCAGCCAAGTTTTCCATGGGAATAGTGCTGGATATGAAGCTGCCTCTGGATGTGGGGCCTGGACTTGTTTTCTGTTGGTGGCATTCTCAAGAGCCGGACTGCTGGCTCCTCCCTGCTGCTTCAGGCGCTTCCCTGTTGCTGGTCTCATGGATCACTCCAGCTGCCTGGGGCCTGCCTTGGCCTGGGTCTTGAATTTCCCCTTTGTTCCTTTTCTAGCACTCGTTAAAATGCAAAGCCATATTAAGAGAAAAGATTTTATAGCAGAAATTATTCTGAGCAGGAAGGAAACAAGCTTGACACGTTTCTATTTTTGGCTGCCTAGGCCCACGGTCCTCTGTACCTGACTGAGTTCGCCCAAGCAGGCACTTTAGACAACTGAGCTATCCTGCCAGCCCCTCTGCACATTTCTTATGACAAATCATGTTGCTTTCATTTAATTTGTTTTCTTTGGAAGATTCCAGAGTTACAAAGATGTAAGTGCCAATCAGAATTTTTCATTGTCTTATCTTTTCTTTGCTATTGTCTTGAAAAATGGAGGGAGAGAGAGGAATAAGTGAGGGAAGAAAAGAAATAAAGAAAATGAGGAGAAAAAGAAGAGTGAAACAGATAAATACATGATTGGCTGTACAGAACCAGAAAAAGAAATATCTTAATAATGAAAAAATTGATGGGGCCGGGGAGATAGCTCAGTAGAATAAGTGGTTGCCTGGCAAGCACAAGGGCCTGAGTTCAATCCTTGGTTCTGCAAAATAATAATAA
>NW_004524594.1:7966027-7979397 GCF_000260255.1 Octodon degus
TAGCTCATCTCTTGCCCACAAGATGACTGCAATAGCTCCAGGGGCCTTGACCTCTCAGCAATATCCAGTAATGGAATAAAGCATCACTTCTTCTCTCAAGATTTTGTTCTCTGTGAGAGAAAATTTCATAGAATCCCCTCCTCCAACCTCTTTTTATATCTCTTTGGTTAAGCTATGTCTCGTGCCCAGAATTAACTGGTCTTGAGCAAAATGAGTGTTATGGTTACTCCCAGTGTCTTCTTAGATAACAGCCCAGCACATGATTGTCTGTACGTTGGCCTGCTACTTGCTTTGTGTGCCCTACAAGTTAAGGATGTCTCCTGAATTTTTTAATGGTTCAAGAAAAAAAAAAGAAAAATGTTTTGAAGGACATGCCAACATATGAAATTTCAATTTTTGTGCCCTTAGGTACTGCAATTGGAGTACAGCTCTTCCTGTTGATTTGCACTCTGTTTGTATCTGTACACTAACAGAATGTATACTGGATTGGCGTAAGATTCCTTGTGGTCCCCAAAGCCTAAAATATTTACTGTCTGGCCTATGCACACAGTTTTCCTACCCCTACCTTAAAGTATCCACCCATCAGCCCTGAATGACCCTCTTTCTGGGCCAAAAATACAGTGATTTTCAGAGGAGTGAATTTTCCTAATAAAATCATCTTGAAGAAAATAAAGGAACAGGATATTACATAGTCAACAAATGTGTATGTACAAGGGAGTGGAGAACATTTTTAAGGTCCAAGTCTACTTTAATTGAATAATCTTCCTTATACTGTCAAAAGCCTGCCACCACAGTGTCACAGGTACAGCCTTTTGAAGTCATCTGAGCTTACTGTGATAAAGGTGGATGGACACTGCCTCATACGTTTGGCACTGCTTGTGAGTTCAGGAATGAAGGTGTATTCTCTTTACTTACTCAGAAGGGAACATTTGACTTTTAAGATTGTTTTCAGCATGGACCCTAATTAACACTGCATCACATTAAGCAAACACTGAAGGACTGGTGAGGTGAGAGGCTGGAGGAATGGCAGAACACACAACTATGTGCAGGATTTCTAGGAAGTATTCAGTGGATCTCTGGGGGAATCTCCTACATGATTCAAGGAAATCTCTTTGCTACAGCAGCAGAGCCCCAGAAACAGAAAGGAAAGCCAGCGATGGTTGTGGGACAGCAAAGCCGAGTTGATGGCAAGGTGTGACCCCAGTTGAGTATGGGGGTCAGCATTCTTTTTTGTAAATATATTTGGTGCAGGGTCTATGGGTCTGCAGGGTCTTACTACGTAGATTGGACTCACAGTGATTCTCCTGTTTTCAGCCTCCCAAGCGCGGGGATTATAGGTGCGCACCACCAGGCCCAGTCCCAATCACCGTCTTAGCAAGCCCTGGGGGATGATGGCAGCACATTATATTGGAGATTGGACCCTGGCCGCTGCACTCTGCCTAAGCAGGCGCTTCCGTCCACTGCGATATCTGGCTGGCCCTGAGATCAGCATTTTTGATGCCCCATGATTTGGGGGACCACCAAAGACATATGAATGCAAAGAAGGGAGTGGTTGTGGTTGACAGAATTCATCTTTCTTTTGCCTCTCTTCCAAACCACTTCTAATGTCTAGACACAGCCTGAGCTGAGCCAGTGACCATACAGTGTTAAATACAGCAGACCCATTAGCTAGCTTGTTCACATGCAACACTGCCTGTATCTCTCCCCAGGCTACCAGGGCACTGAAGCATGGATCAGGACGGAAGAAGGGTCTGTTGGCAAAATCAAGATATCCTCTGGGACAAGGATAAAACTATAATAGCTTAATTCAAACCCCAAAGAATCCATTTGTGAGTAAATGCTGTCAGATAGCATTGGAACCAATAGTGCATACCTTTAAATTGATTTCCTTTTGATGTAATAAAAACATTGCATGAAAGCGATGTTGAAGCATGGCTTTTGATGTAAAGTAACAAAACTTACGCTTCAAAGTAAAAAACCTTCTGTTGATAATGGTCTATTTGATTCAGTGCTGTGTGCCAAGTATTTGCTGTAGGTTATAAATTAGCTTTGAACTGGCTGTAATTCATAAATCATTACTTATGACTTATTTATTGGAACCCTGATTAATTGCAATAGCACAAAGACCTTGAAGCAAGCAAGAAGTGGAAAGTAAAACTATACCTGGAGATAGAAAAAGAGAAGACACATGTACCCTATAATTCATATCAGCGTATCATATTTGCATATGTTGAATCATAGTACATTCCATTCCTCGTCATGACAGTTTTTTATACCACAAAATTGAGCAGAAGGTATTTTTGCACCTCCTAAGTTATTGAAGAAGAAAAAACTGAGTGACCGCATAATTTTTCCTTTCTATTAGTATGATATTTTGATTACTATGTGGTAATGAATACATACATTCTGTAACAGTTTTAAAAAAGACTGGAATGGATGGCAGTGTTGTGCTTTCCATGAAGGGGAAAGTGAAATGAACAGAGCAGAAGTCAGCGCCCAATCTTCACCATCCCTGAGATGTGAGCTCCCTGTGATGTAGAAGGTGCGTGTGAAGCAGCCTCATATCTTGGCCTCCTTGCTGGACCCCTGGGTGTAGCTGCCTTTATTGTGCCATATTTTAAACAAGAAAATAACAACAAATGGTAGAGTAAAGATGTATGTTCTTCACTTCTTTGCTTTTTACTTTCAACCAGTTATTTAAATAGATACTGCCAGAGAAACTAAAGATTCTAAGGAGGGATATTGGGTAGGGGATGGGAGAAAGGAGGAAGAGCAGGATCCTGGCAAACCAACTCTGGAAACACTGATTATGCTTTGTGCAACAGGGAACTTCTATTTATGTTTTATGCCTGATAGACTTAAGCAATGTACTAATTATATGTATGTCCAAGTATACTTAAAACATTGTCTCAGGCTTTCACGGAGAGCAAATTGGTCAAGCAATGGCTGTGACTTATCCACATGGCTGACACTGACAAAGGATCTACAAACTACAGTACAGGGTTTCAGGCTAAATCCTGAGGGGATTTGACTGACCTTGTCAGATACAAAAGTTCCATTTCTTGTTATATAGGTCTTGTTTTATCTTGGTCTTAACCATCCAGCTGAAAAATATAAAAACGAAATATAAAAAGTAAAGCCATATTAATATGCTGAGCTATAAAAGGCTCAAGTCAACAACTTCTAACATTGCCAGTCCTATGGATAACCCACTAAATTATGGACTACTAGACTATATTGGAATATTTTGCTGAATTCATACACCTACAATATTTAAGTGACAATGGAATACACTTCTCTGACAAAACTAAACAAAAAAGGGGAATACAAATGAATGACCATTTTGTATATGTATATTCAAAAGTTAGGATAGATATACAGCTACATTCTCTTAATTCAATGAATAGAAAGATTTGTTCTTATAGTGTTTGTGGACGTAATATCATGTCTGCATCTTGTACTATGAATAACCACTAAGAAGACAACAATATGCAATATATTAATTATTGAAACTGTCCTATTAATCGGTTTTGAAAGTGTCTCATTGTTGTTTCTCAGTAAAATTATTTTTAAAAAATCACTAAAATGAGAACTTTTCCATGATAGTGATCACTGGAAGTTTAGGTAGATTCCCACTAATAGTAGAGACCTAAAATAGTTTTTTAAGGCCATGTTTAAATTTGCAATGACAGATAATTTTCAGTCTAACAGGTGCAGTCACAGTATAAATGGGACAATGTGAAAGCCTAGTCACAGAATTCATGTAATCCCTCGGACCTTGTTCAGTGACTATCTCCCTTGATGATTTCCTTAGTATTCATGTATGTTGAGGCCAGTAGGTCGGGAGAGGAAGACAGTGAAAGAAGATTTCTCAAGGGGAGAAGTACCAGACCGAGGAGGGGTTATGTCATGAATTAAAGGGGAAAGAGCCTCTATTATGGCTTATACAAGAATCCAGGATAGCAGTTTTGGCAAGATCTGGGATATCAGGTATGCTTTGCTGCCTGGAACCTGGCTCTGTGGTCCTTCAGGTGGTGGGGTGCTAGGTGGATCATAAGGTCTCTGTGAGCACTTGGAAAAGTACCTGAGTTGGTGATTGGTGTTGGATTGGGTGGTTTGAGAAGAAAAGTCAGGGCTGGTAGGCAAATCCTTTCCTATTTCTAGGAACAAAGAGGTCCTGGAGGGGGCTGCCTCTTTTGGATCAGTAAGGTACCAGATGTCAAAATACCAGAAGATGTAAAGCATCACCAAAAGTTTAGGACGTGTCACTATATACATACACAAAAAGCTATAATTAGGTAGTAACTCTTCATCCCTTTTGAAACATAATAGTAGAAAAGAAGAGAAGAGAAGAATCAGTAACCCAGACCCTGCTCCCCAATCTTCTTTACTAGAGCAGGAAAAGGCACCAAAACAAGTATCTATCTTTAGCTAGAAAGCAATGAAGAACTTTAAACATCACTTTCTTGAGATTAGTGCTCCTTTCAGTAGTCCTGTGAATATATGTTTAAGGATGGCTAGTGACAGCTGCTTTTCTTGAGAAGCACATCTCCTGTGATTAGAAAGAGCCCCCTCGCAATTCCTAGATGAAGCTCTTTACAAAGGCCCATTTATACTGGTGACCTCAGAACCACGGGAGGTTATAGCCTAAAGAGAAGCCAGTCCTTTTACTTCGAGCCCCCATTTTAGACATGGAAGGTATAACCATGAAACTTTCCTGCTTTCCGATATTGTCTTCTCTTCAAGGGTGACTGGGAACAACTGAAAGATCCTCGTGGCTTTTGCTGTACTCTAGTTTCTTCCAAAGCTTTCTGTCATGTGTATTAGCTCAATATCATTCCTTGAAAATAAAGCTGAAAATGGCATTCTTTTTTTTTAAAAAAAAAGACAGGTTTCACACAGATTAAATCAGGATTCTTAAATGTAGTATGATCGGGCATGGGCAATCTAGGGCCAATTTCCTCTAAGCTTCCTTTCCTAATCTCTCCTTCAGTCTTGTTCTCCTGTTACAGGAAGTGTCTCCCATCCCCAGGGTACACGAGGATGTTTTCCATGCCCTTGTCTTGATTCAGGTTAGTAGCTCTGCCTAAACTCTTTCCTTTCCTTTCTTCCCCAATTCTTACAAAACCTACATCAACTCACTATGTTTTTTAAGCCACGCCCTCTTGATTTCCCCACACAAATTAATATGGTCTGACATTTGTATTTTTGTGCCAGAATGGTCCAGTCTCATCTCAATGCACGTGTATTATTGTACTTCATCTGTTTGCTATCTGTCTCATCTTTTGAATTAAAATTCTCTCAGGAACAAGGATTCTCTTTTTTTCATCTTTAGACACCCGGTGCTTAACATGTCTAGCTAATAGAAGCAACAAAAACAGAATAGTAATAAGAATATCTAACATTTGCTGAGTTTAAATATTGGAAATCATTATTTAAATTCTACAGCTGCATTAGGTCATGCCATCCTCGCAGCCCTAAGAGGTGAGTGTACTACTTTCATTTCCATTTTCCAAGAGCGGAGTTTTGATTAAATCACAGAAAAGATGGCCCGGCATGACACCAAACAGGTTTTAAATTAGTATATTTTTGTTAGCATATAGTAAGCTGCTTACTATCCAATCCCCTTTATATCCTTGCCAAAAGAGCCGTAGATGAGACCTTGAATACTGAGATAAAAGATTTAGGCTGAGATGAAGGGAAATTGCCTCACAGGAGTCCAGCCAGCAATACCTCAATTGAGTAGGAAATATACTAGGTACTACTTGTTCCTTAGGAAGTACACCTTGTGCTGAAAAAGATAGAGCATATTATTTATTTTATGTTTTATCTATGAATCTACTTAAAATCAGTAAACTTGAAGACACAAAGTATATTTGTCTTATTGTACTATTTTTCTACATATAACAGTGGCATTTCTTGGGAGATGGTTTAGTACGTGACTTGTCTGCCTGTAGGTAGGATTTGGGTGCATTTGAATGAATTCCGTATGTGTTGCTTTCTAGAAATTCATGTACACACCTGCTTGTTTCGCTTTCAGGGCACCTTCACAGGTCCCATAAATGAAATTGCTGGTGCTTACAACTGAAGCTTCTCAAAGAAGAAGGATACTTTTAAAAAATTCTATTGTGAAAAATACTTTGCTTCTACCTTTGTTCTTACAGGAGGATTTCCAGGGTGGGTTTGAGACTAGTGCTCGGGAACTAATCTGGCAAGCTCTCAGTTCTCAGCTCGCTGATGATACAAATCCTTGCATGCTCCTTTTTCTGAGATTGCATTTGTTCATCTTGAAAAGAAGGCATGGGTGAAGGATAGTTTGGGAAATGCTAGGTCATATGTTAGAGGAGAGCTGTGAGTATGAAGAAAGGTCACAGTTAGCTTCGTAGGATGCACTTTCAATTGTGAAGGGACCCATTTTTGCTATTGTTCTCTTGTCACTGATAGTAAATTCTTAATTTTTAACAAGTCATTTCCCACTTTTCTTCCGCACTAGGTTCTGCAAACTATGTAGTCACTCCTGAATAAAACCGTCTGTGCATTCTGTGGTCCATTCTGCCTGGCACATAGTATGATGTTCAGTGATGTCTCAGGCACCACTAATCTTGCAAAGAGCTTTTAGTTTTTTAGGTGCATCCCATAAGTCCTATTTTCTGAGCTTTTTCGATCTGATATGGAACTGAAATTAATGGTGAAGTTCACCCCATATGTGGCCATGAACTTGGGTGACACTCAGTAAATACATTAGGACCCTCTACTTCATTGTTCTACTTTCCTGTGATTACAGATCTTATGGAGTACAAACTGATAGCTAATTTGTATGAGAGGAAAAGCTCTTTTCAGTAAAGAACCACATAGCTCAATCAGAGTTCCATTTTAGTCTCACGAATAAAGGCATTAGCTGATAATGTATATCACTGGTATTACTCTGGACAGACATTTGGAGAAAGGCCTAATACTGTTCTTTTTGCTTTTACTATTTTTCAGACAGTTTGAACTCCAGAAGGACCAACACCAGATAAATTATGAATGTTGAACAAGATGACCTTACATCCACAGCAGATAATGATAGGTCCTAGGTTTAACAGGGCCCTACTTGACCCCCTGCTCGTGGTGCTGCTGGCTCTTCAACTGCTCATGGTGGCCGGTCTGGTGCGGGCTCAAACCTGCCCTTCCGTGTGCTCCTGCAGCAACCAGTTCAGCAAGGTGATCTGCGTTCGGAAGAACTTGCGTGAGGTTCCAGATGGCATCTCCACCAACACGCGCCTGCTGAACCTGCACGAGAACCAAATTCAGATCATCAAAGTCAACAGCTTCAAGCACTTGAGGCACTTGGAAATCCTGCAACTGAGTCGGAACCATATTAGAACCATTGAAATTGGGGCCTTCAATGGTCTGGCCAACCTCAACACTCTGGAACTGTTTGACAATCGTCTTACTACCATCCCGAATGGAGCTTTTGTATATTTGTCTAAACTGAAGGAGCTCTGGTTGCGCAACAACCCCATTGAAAGCATCCCTTCTTATGCTTTTAACCGAATCCCTTCTTTGCGTCGGCTGGACTTAGGGGAGTTGAAAAGGCTTTCATACATCTCAGAAGGTGCCTTTGAAGGTCTCTCCAACTTGAGGTATTTGAACCTTGCCATGTGCAACCTCCGGGAAATCCCTAACCTCACACCACTTATCAAACTGGATGAGCTAGACCTTTCTGGGAATCATTTGTCTGCAATCAGGCCTGGCTCTTTTCAGGGGTTGATGCACCTTCAAAAACTTTGGATGATACAGTCGCAGATTCAAGTGATTGAACGGAATGCCTTCGATAACCTTCAGTCACTAGTAGAGATCAACCTGGCTCACAACAACCTCACATTACTGCCCCATGATCTCTTCACCCCCTTGCATCACCTAGAGAGGATACACTTGCATCACAACCCTTGGAACTGTAACTGTGATATACTGTGGCTCAGCTGGTGGATAAAAGACATGGCTCCCTCCAACACAGCTTGCTGTGCCCGGTGTAACACTCCTCCCAGTCTGAAAGGGAGGTACATCGGGGAGCTCGACCAGAATTACTTCACTTGCTATGCTCCGGTCATTGTGGAGCCCCCCACAGACCTCAATGTCACTGAAGGCATGGCAGCTGAGCTGAAATGTCGTGCTTCCACATCCCTGACATCTGTGTCTTGGATTACTCCAAATGGAACAATCATGACACATGGGGCTTACAAGGTACGGATAGCTGTGCTCAGCGACGGTACATTAAATTTCACGAATGTCACCGTGCAAGACACAGGCATGTACACATGTATGGTGAGTAATTCTGTCGGAAATACTACTGCTTCAGCCACCCTGAATGTTACTGCAGCAGCTACTACTCCTTTCTCTTACTTTTCAACTGTCACGGTAGAGACTATGGAACCTTCTCAGGATGAAGCACGGACCACAGACAACAATGTGGGCCCCACCCCAGTGATTGACTGGGAAACCACCAATGTGACCACCTCTCTTACACCACAGAGCACAAGGTCCACAGAAAAGACATTCACCATCCCAGTGACCGATATAAACAGTGGGATCCCGGGAATTGATGAGGTCATGAAAACGACCAAAATCATCATTGGGTGTTTTGTGGCCATCACACTTATGGCTGCAGTGATGCTGGTCATTTTCTATAAGATGAGGAAGCAGCACCATCGGCAGAACCATCACGCTCCGACAAGGACTGTTGAAATCATAAACGTGGATGATGAGATCGCAGGGGACACGCCCCTGGAAAGCCACCTGCCCATGCCTGCCATAGAGCATGAGCACCTCAACCACTATAACTCTTACAAATCTCCCTTCAACCACACAACAACAGTTAACACAATAAATTCAATACACAGTTCAGTGCATGAACCGTTATTGATCCGAATGAACTCTAAAGACAATGTACAAGAGACTCAGATCTAAAACACTCACAGTTACAGAAAACAAACAGTCAAAAAGAGACAGTTTATTAAAAAAAAAATGACGCAAATGACTGGGCTGAATCTACTGTTTCAAAAAAGTGTCTTTACAAAAAATCAAAAAAGAAAAGAAATTTATTTATTAAAAATTCTATTGTGATCTAAAGCAGACAAAATTACGTGTATTCCTCAGAACCTGTTCTTGCTGCAGTTACTCACTATTTTCCCCCATCTCGTCCCTCCCTTCCCTGATTGCCATATTTTACATAGATCTCAATTCCCTAAAGAACTGGTCTAGGAAATTTTGTAAGAATTCTGTTACACTTTGAGATTTTTATGGTGAATTCCAGTGGTGAGATCCAGTCTATTTTGTCTTTCAAGCTCTCATTCTCTCTCTCCCTTGGCTGTTATTCTTTATTTCTATTTTTTTGTTTTTTTCCCCTCATGACCTTAGAAAGTAGTCCAATGGGGAATGCAATATTAGAAATAGATTTTTAAGAAAGAGTGAGGAAACTACAAGATCTTATATTTTTCATGTAATGACCTGTTCTGTATTTATGAGGAGGAACATTCCGCAGGAAGAAAAAAAAAAAAAAAAAAGCAAAGAACAGATTAAGTTACATATGACCATCTATAAAACCCATAACTTTTAAAAAACTCTAGAACCAGAATTTGTAGTTCAGAATCTTAAAATACAATTATAAATAAAATATTGTTGGTTTTTCTGTTCCTGGACACAACTCATTTGTAGTATGGTATTAGATCTCCTCCATGCTAAGAAAATACTACAGTATTCTTTAGACACACTATCCATCTCTAACGAGGTTCCACTTCACTAATTCACTTGAGTTTCAGATCAGTTTTAAAGGATGCTGTGGTATTTTTTCCTTCTCATTAGGGTTATCCTCTGTAGAACGCACCAATTCAAAAGCAATGATTTTGTAAAGTAAATTCAATTCCACTTGGAAGAAAATATTAATATAATTCATTTACTGTCTTCTAAATAAAATTTTCCTGACTAGATGAAATGTGACCCTAAAAGGTGGAAGTTTTCTACATTATCTACAGTGAAAAAAGAATGTTTGGTTGTGAGTGTTAGAAAGTTTAGTACAACAATAACTATAAAAGACTTGCTATGTGCTAAAAACTAATTATGCTATTGTAGGTACCCAAATGAGGACTGATTCCTGCCCTTACATAATTCTCAGTCTATACAGAAAATGATTACAGAAATATTCCAGAGAGTTGTTTTTTTTTTTTTTTTTCATTAGAGGTCACCTCTCATTTAATGGTTAGGTGGATGAGTGGTGTTTTGAGACTCTGACATTTCAAAATATCAGGTCGCTTTATTACGTCAACCTTCCGTGATGGTGTCTTTCACCCTTTGAGAGAGTTGACTTTATATTTCGAAGTGCACATCCCTAAACTGTAAAGAGATATGAGTGTAGAGTTACTCAGAAGAGTAGATGGACTCCACCAGAAGACATAAATGCTTTTTTTTTCAAGGTCACCAAAGGTACTTCATGTCAGTGATACCAATGTTAAATTCATTGTCATAAAGACCAATCACATCCAAAATGTTTCAGAGATGCTTAAAGTCCATAAATCATTGTAACTGAGAAAATAAAGGCTGGGAAGCCCATCCTACGATAAAGGATCAGGTTAAGAGAATCCAAATACGGTTTAAATTATCTATTCAAACAAGCAAACAAAAACACAGTGAAACAAAATCTTCACCTTCACCTGTAGAATGAGCCAGAACACTTCTGGCAGGTTGGGGCACCGTTTCCCTTTCAAGTAAAGCATAAGTGTTCCCAGTTCCCACAAACAGCTTGAGGCCGCAATGTTAATGTAATTCATCTAGAGGTATTTTTAAGGATGCAGGAGAAAATTTAGATAGGCCTCTAAGCTCCCAAGTGAAACTAGAATCTTCTGGTTGTACACCACAGCACTTTGCTAATATTTTAAGTTACGGTGTGTGCAATATCTACCTTTTGATTTTGGTGTAGTGAAATATGAATGTCATATCACTGGACTTGAAACTGGCCACCTTGGTGGTGAAATAAGAATCGACTGAAAGGAAGAAATCTTCAGCCTCTAATGGATGAACAGTGTGGATGCTCCCATTTAGTTCCACAGGCTGGACCACATGCTTGGGTTTTGTGGTCTCCAGATGTGAAAAATCAATCATTACTAGCAAAGTAGGTCAGAGAAATGTGAGGCCAGGATAGCAAATGAATGGGAACACACAAACTTTTGCTTCTATACTTTGATTGCTCATTCTTTGTTTCTCCTTCCACTTCCCCTTTGTTAGAAACATAACTCCTATTTGCTTCTACAGTGGAGCAGACACAGGCAATGAGAAGAAACATGTTACCTCTCATTTTTTGATTCATTCATTACCGAGTATACCTACCGTTGTATTCCTAAACAACAGCCCCACACCCACACGTACCCCTCCAGGCATAGATGGAAGGGTAAGTGAGCACTAGTGCAAAGAGAGCTATAAATTAGGACAGAAAAAGAGCCATTTTTGCTCGGCTTGTGCTCACCAAATTCTGTTTACAGACTCTAAACCTGTTTCATTTTGAGCTTATAATTCTTAGGAAGTTAGTCACAGCATGAAAGTCCTCTTGTCTCTGAGCAGCATCTGAGCAGTTAGATAAATTCTGCTAAATACGATGAAGGAAGAAATTACACCAAAAAATAGCTCAGAATCTAAAACATAGGATTCATATAACAAGCATATTATTGAACGCCTTTGAAAAAACTGTATTGATGAAAGATTAATTTAGCCAGATTGATTACAGTGATGTGCTTAGTAATTCCTTTGCAAAAAGGTTTTGGAGAGGAAGGACAGAGGGCTATAAAAAGCATATTTGAGAAAACTGAAACGAATTTTAGATCATTTCGATGATCTATGGGTCTATATTGATCATCAGTAGCTGATCTGCCTCGTGAGAGAGACACATACATAGTATGGACTTACTGGGATCATCGTAGAGCACATAGGATGGTTTATACATCTAGTCTACTCCTACATCAAGGCCCAGTCACACGTCTCCTGATCTACTGATATTCTATATCAAGGCAAATGGGTGGCTGTATCCTGAAACATTTTGTGCGCTAAATCTACACCATTTTCAATGAACCACAAGAAGCCCACTCTGCGTGTGTGTGTGTGTGTGTGTGTGTGTGTGTGTGTGTGTGTGTGTGATTCCTACTGTTTGCTAATTAAGGGATGCAGGTTATTCTGGGAGACATCAAAGGGGGCTTATAAAGAACAGTCTTCAACATCTTTTTCTGCTTCAAATGCTTGCTCTTCACACTTGGCTGAAACCTGGTCATCTACACCTCTGAACATGTCCAAACGGACTCACATTGACAAATTCACACAGATAACACCCTAATATAGCCTAATTTCCCCCATATTGCAAATTTTATGGATAACAATCTTTCCAAAGATTTAAATAGTTCATTTCATTATGAAACAGAGATCAATATTTTTAAAGTCTGGTGAATGGTTGCCTTCAGGGTTTACAATCAAAATTAGTATACTTAGCATATTGTTTAAGACTATGTATTATGAACTAATATGGATGCACTGGAAAATAACAAACAATGGGAGAGTTACTTTCCTCAAAGGAAAAAATAAATATTTTTTTTAATAAAAAGACTTCATTGACACTTGAAAATCAGTGAGTGACCACAGTGTGTGCAGCAGTTCTAAGTTAAATGTTGATCAAGGTGTAAGAATGAGGGCTGGTGAGATAGCTCAGCAGACTAAGGGCCTGCTTAAGCAAGCGCAGGGACTTGGGTTCGATCCACGGCACCATGTACCTCACCAGCCCCACCTGCAGGTACACTGCGTTGACCACCGAGACCAGGGGTGGTGGCAGATGTCTGCAATCCCAGCGCGGGTCCTCTATCCTTCTGGAGAAATCATAGCTATTTGGATAAACAGAAGATTTAAATGAGTACTTATAAACGCTTACAACATTGTATAATTTTAAATAATTTGCACTTTTAAATAATTTATTTGATTGGTTATATGGTGCTCCAGCTTACTAGTTTTAATAAAGACTTTAAAGTTGATGTCACTGATAAATATCAGTGCAAAGGCTGGGGTGTGGCTCTGCGTAGAGTGCTTACCTCCTAGGTGCAGAACCTTGGATGCTAGCCCCTGCGCAGTGAAAGGAAAGCAAAAACCATAAGTAACAATACAGAAATGCCTTAGTTAAAAGTAAGTATGGGGCCGGGGAGATGGCTCAGTGGAATCAGCGCTTCTCTGGCAAGCGCAAGGGCCTGAGTTCAATCCCCGATTCCGCCAAAAAAAAAAAAAAAAAAAAAGTATGTATTACAAAGCCATTCTCCCATTGTTTATGTAATATAAATACTTGGAGCCAAGTATCTGCAATGGTATCT
>NW_004524594.1:7987097-7988599 GCF_000260255.1 Octodon degus
GTTTGAAACTGTCTCATTGCTATTTGTTTCTCAATAAAATTATGGAAAAAATTTTTTAAAAAGATTAATTTCTGAGTAAGTTCCACATGAGCAAGATTTAAGGAAATGACAGAAAAAATGGTTTATAGCTTCTTTTTCTTTTAATTAACTCTGTTTTCTGATCCATATTATATATGTTGCTCATACATATTACTCACTGTTGGTGGCAGATAATTTACTACAGAACTATAGAATGATATTATTACATTTATACCAGTCTACGATTTATACTAGTTTGAAAGAACAGAAAACAAATGGTTTTGAACATTTTCCAAAATTGATAAATAACCAATTTTAGGAAGCTCTTTTATGCCTTGATATCTGATGAAGTAATAAAATGCTCACTTAATGAAAGAATTAAATGTGAAGTACAAAATAGTACTGATTCATTATGGGGATACAATGTAGTTATCATCTATCAAATAGCTTATTAACTGAGTCCATAGTAGTTCAGAACAAAATAATGTTGTTATAGTTTTCCAACAAGAAAAATAATAAGTAGAAACATATGAGCTTTGAAGCTTGTAATTAAAATATGGGACAAAATTTTAAGAATTTTAGACTTCCCAGTATAAAGTGAACAAAGGCGGGCATTCAGATTGCAGGCACCCATCTGGCTGAGATTACCACAGCATACACCACGAGTGAACGGCTCATTCAGTATTTAGCAACATGACACCTATTATCGATCCAAGATGTAAAAGCTTTTCATGGTGTCATGGTATTTGTTCCAAAGGAAATAGTACTACTTTGGCAAGTCAGCAGCAATGATTTTTAATTTATTTTTCCCTAAAACATTGTATATAAATCATTCACTCACATGGGGTTATGGCAAAGTGTAGCATTATATACTTACGATTCATTAATAAAACTACTTTTGTATGAATAAGTACCATCTTTACAGGGGAGTGGGGAAGCAAACTCAAGACTTCTAGTGTGCTAGACAAACACTCTACTCCTGAGCTACATCCCAAGCCCAGCCCAGTAAGTAGTGTTTACAATAGCAATAAAAAAAGACAGGCACTTGTGACCTTCTTATATTTTTATTTTAAAGAAACAAATGGCAGTAGGATAGTTACAATAACAGATACTTTGCAGATTGTTGTCTTATTAGTTAATCAGAGAACAAGGTATACACATGTGACACTGTCTAAACAACATTAGTACCAAAGATTATTTTCAAGGCTCTAAGAGAAATTAGCTGTATAAATAGCTCAACAATCTTGTGTATATTTTTTTTCTTTTTCCCTTTCTTCCTTTCCCCTTTCTACCATTGCAGTTTGTCTTTTCTTTTGCGCAGATTTCCCAGCTCACAGTATCTCTTGTACCTTTCAGATCTGATTTTCTCTTTCGATTTCACACTTTCCTGAGACACGACAATGATTATACACACTACGATGATTACCTGGGATCGGGTCGGAGTAGATCCTGTCTATGCTAGCCACTGAGCAATGAAACGTAGT
>NW_004524594.1:7988699-7997074 GCF_000260255.1 Octodon degus
AAAAAAAAAAAAAAAAAAAAAGTATGTATTACAAAGCCATTCTCCCATTGTTTATGTAATATAAATACTTGGAGCCAAGTATCTGCAATGGTATCTCCCCCAAAAGTATGTCCTCCTGATTATATTCAGTGAGGGTATGATGATACTTCTGATTTAAGTGAATCTAAATTTGCCTTCCAAATACCAACATTCCTTCTATTCTCTTCATTCTTTTACTAAAAAATATGAGTTCTCAGACACAATGTATGAGAGAGGAAACAGCTGTGATACAATTGTCTTCTATAAGGATACAGAAAAAGATACATCTGGTCTTATGAAAGACAAAAGAAATCTTATAAAATTAATATAGCATACTGTCAATTAGTATCCAAATTTGGGTCCTCAGTGAAACATTTCCCAAACACATACCAGCTTTTCTCATTCTGTTTCTTAAAGTGCTACAAACAGAATTTCTGAGATTTTAACCCTTATTTAGTATTATTTGGGTGATATACACAAATTTTGCATAAGTTTATATAATTAAATTTTACAACAGGGCTGGCAAGATAGCTCAGCAGCCTAAAGCGCCTGCTTAGGGAAGCTTAGGCAAGCGCAGGGCCTGTGGTTCTATCCCCAGCACCACATGCTGCACCAGTTCTGCCCCAGGCAGAGCTGGCCAGAGTCTGGGCATGGTGGTGCATGCCTATAATCCCAGTGTTGGGGAGGCTGAAAGCAGAAGGATCACCACCAGTCCGAGCTGTATAGTGAGACCCTGCAACAACCAAAAACATTAAAAACAATAACAAAATATTACAACAAACATTTAGAAGTAGTAAGCAAAACTACTTTTTATTTTACTCTTTCCAGTGATAAGAAATATGAACCATTGCTGCAAGGTAAAAATATACGAAGTTATTTTAAGAAAAGCAGAATATTGCAAAAATCTTTACAGTTTTGCAAACGGTTACAAGTAGCTAATGATCACATCCATATATCCTCTGCATAACATACAGAAAGCAAGAACTTAGAAAAATGCAAATCAGGAAGCTTTCCCTTTTAGTGCTTGCTCTAATAATTTACTCTTATTTTCTTCGCTTTATTATACATTTCATACTTAATTGCTAAACTTGACTTGTACAAGTAACATCAAATATGGCATCATCGGTTCCCAAACGGAGTGAATAGATGATTCATTATCCTGAAGAAAACAAAAAAAATCAATTTTGTTTAAAGAGGGGCAGACCTTTCTGTTAAGAGTGAAATCCATTCTAATTTATTATTTCTCAGCCTGAGAACTAGACACAAGAGCTGCCTTGTTCAGTTCTAGTTCAGTAATCATGAGCATTTCTATAGTAATCATAGGTCACTGCAACTTCAGAGTGACATTTAGGCAATCTTACTTCCCCAGCCTTTATTTCCATGTAAAAGAAGCATTTTAGCCCTCTCTGGTTAAGTATAGCTGCTAGTTTTGTAAAACGTATAGCTCTCTAAGAAAAACAAATGAATCTTTAGTCTCGCAAAGGATATTAAAACATACACGAAGTAAGTGTGCATTTTACTACATGTTTTGCATATTTTTTACAGAACTACATACAATTTTTAAATCAAATAATTTTTAGTGAAGTCCTGGATTTCCTACTAGAGGAATCACGGTGAAAATCTAATGTTAAAATTCATAAAATGCTTTCAAGTGAATATTGAAATGGATTTTATAGTTGTATGGCTAGTTCCATTAAAGAAAACCTTGCAAAATGAAAGATGCAGTTAATGAAGTCGCTCTTTCTAGAAGTCCTTAAGCATGCAAATGTATGCTTAAAAATTATTGCTCACCATTAAGTGACTCTTCTCAACATGAACTTGAGTTAAATATGACCTTAAAAATATCTCACAGCTAAGTGTTAGTACTTGAGACATTGTCGAGTGTCTTGCAAATGAGACCATCTGAAAAATCATGGCAATATTTATATGCCTTAAATCATTTTAGTCTTTGAGATTATGTCCTTATCCTATGTATTTGTATCCTTTATCAATGGTGAGCATTTCAAAAATGTTCTGGTATTTTCCAAAGGAACTATAAAATCAGAATCTGTCATTACACACCAAGAGTTAATTATAAAATTTCAATTTTAACCCTGAGAAACATTGTAGTAATTTATATCTCATATAGGTAAATGGGTGAATAAATGATTTCCTGGGCATTTTAGAAGCAATGCCTTGTTTTGTTTTTCTTTCCAGGAATCAAACTCAGGACCTTGCATTTGCCAGGCAGGTGCTATACCACTGAGCTATATCCTAGGCCCCTTCTTCTTTTGTTTTTCTAAATCCCATTTAAAAATTCATATGATGTCATGATTGAGAGAACCTTCAATTCCAAGAGAAAGGACTCATGTTATAATATTGAAAAATGCTTAAAAATACTTATTAATGTAATTAAGGGACTGGTAAAATATTATAGTGTATGTTTTAATATAAAATTTTAAGACACATTGAATTAATTTCCCTCATCCTAACACTCTGAACCTATCATTCTTATCACATTCTGAAGTAGTTTTGCAAGTTCTTTCCTTATTGTCTTTTGTTGCCCTGTCCTAGTGTGCTTGATGTCCAGAATCAATTCAAAACATTTACCTTCCATGGTCATTCTGACTTTGAGGAAGAGATACAAGTCACAGGACATCAGATCTGGTAAACAACACGGATGAGGTCACACTGTGACATTTGTACAAGGCTTTCTTTCTATTGGGCGGCGTGTAACATCAGCACATACTATATACTTTTTAAAGAAGAAAAAACAATAAGAACAAAGACAAAAAATAGAGAACAATAAAAATGATACAGAATCTCAAAACAAAAATAGAAAATTAAGAATGGTTGTTACATTGTGTGCATTTTTTAATCACACGTCCAAAGGACCTTTTAAAAGAGGACTTCCCGAGGTAGTCACAAAGTGGCCAGAAAAATGGCAAAAGTGTGTTAGAAGAAACAAGAGAATTTTGAAGGTGAAGAGTGGTTATTACTTTTTCCTGCAATGTAAGAAATTAAAACCCTTTCCATATTTTAAATCACTTCTTGTATATAATTTTATGATAGGCCAGTAATATACATATATATTATAAATCATTAATATATATGTAATATTCCAGTGATGTGTGTTTGTATATAAATATAAATATATATCTCACTGGAATATGTACTGGAAATATATACTAATGATATGACACTCATGTACTGGTAAATATAATCTCATTTTATTTCCATGGTCATGAAATTCAATTTATAATAAGTCATGAGATTTACCTGTAATCATTTTTTTTAAGTTTATGTATTTGTTGCAGGGTCTCACTATGCAGCTCATACTCATAGTGATCCTCCTGTTTTCAGTCTTCCCAGGGCTGGGATTACAGGTGTGCACCACTATGCCTGGACTCCAGCCAGCTCAGCCCGCCCTGGGGGCGGGGATGGTGTGGCATGTAGTGCCAGGGATTGAACCGCTGTCCCCTTACTTTACCTAAGCTTGCCTAAGTAGGCACTTAGTCCACTGAGCTAGTTTGCTGGCCCCACCTGTGATTATTGAAAGTCATTTTAGTAATCATAATAAGCACTAATTTTAAAGAGTTTTTGTTTTGTTTTGTTTTGTTTTTTGATAATAGGGTTCTAACTCACGACCTTGTACTTGCCAGGCAGGTGCTTATGCAGCTGAGCTATCTCCTTGTCCCAGGAGTTGCATTATATTTGTTAAAGAAATCCACAGAGTTAGAAATAAGCTATGGTTTTCAGAAGTTAGTTGAATGTCATTAGTCATTTAAAGATATTTTAAAAATAAAGATTGTACAATTTATATCTTAGAAAGAGATTTCTTCTGATTTTCGCATTTGTTGACCTTGACAATCTAGGTGAATGTTTCAAATTCAAGGATCAAACTTCCTCTGAATGGCACATTTGAAAGCATGTAGGATGATCATTTCTGATACACTGCAATTTTTTTTTTAATGCTGTGTAGAAAAGGTGCTGAGCAGGGCTCCATGCCAGATGCTTGCGGTCCCATCTGTTCGCTGGCCGAAGCAGCAGAAGGGAAAATCAGTAAGCATAGGAATGTAAGAGCAGCCTGAGTATCCTAGTAAGACCTTGTCTCTTACTAAAAACAAATAAAAAATGCATGTATGCATATAACTCCAGAAGAAGAAAAAGGTGATGTGGAGTAAGACAGGAAACCCTTGGCAAAGGAAACAAGTAATTGGTGAAAGTTCAAAGTTATTAGATTATTTTACCTTGAGAAGGATTCATTTATATAATAAATGTCAATGGAGAGAATCATGTATTGGCAGACACTGTTTGAGGCTCAGGACCTACAGGGGTGTACAAAACCAAGCAAGCCCTACATGATGAGATAGACAGTTTGGCTCATTTACTCCAGACATTCCTTGCCTTGCACTAAAAATCCCACTCTCAGAAATGCTTTAGCCCAAGGAAAATCAGTATGCATGGTCACGTTCTTCTTATGCTTGCCCCCTTGATTCCCTGGAGCATAGCAATGCACCTTACTGATACTGGTGATCCCAGAGCGTATTGACCAGTGCCTACAACACCATGGTGTAGATCGGGCTATGTTCTGGTAAGATCAAATACTAGGAATAATTTCTATAAAGCACTCTGGGCAGTCCAACGGATGTAGAGGGCACACAACTGTCCCTCAAGGGGAATTTTCAGTTGGCCATGGCCATAGTACTAAAACTATTATCTTCAATACACCTGTGTGCATCAGTCCCAGGCCTCAGAAACCCCATAAGGTAGGTATCAACGTTACCATTCTAAAAGCGCAGGAATGGAGACCTCTTTCTTTGCTGCATGCAATCAATGAAGAAGACCAAGGGTGGAAGAAGAGAATCGGAGTTTGCAGATGACAGCAGCAAGTCTTATTTCAGCTCTTACATTTGTTATTTAGAGCAGAAAATTGTTAGCACCCTCCTCAGAATATTGCATCTCTTCGGTTCCAGTAGATTGTGTTCTCCTAGGTAACTTGCCTCTCTGTGAGGACACCATTTGCTAATTGATGTTCATTCTTGTCGTGTTTGTTCTCATTTCTTAATGTAATTAGCAAATCAACACCTCTGCAGCACTGGCTTGATTAAGGCAGCAATGTTTGAAATATTTTTTGTCTTGATTTTTATTGAATCTTGTAGAATTTTTGAAGGAAACATTATGGATCAGCTAGCATTCAAAGATGAAAATAAATCAATCAACACTACTTTTATCCCAATTATGCAGTTTTAAGCAGTTTATCTTTAGAGCTGTATTGTGATTCACTTTTATTTTTTTAATCGGATGCCATTGATGATTATCCCTAAGTAACAGCGGAGCTAAAGGATTATATTTCCGTTCTCTTCTATAAGAAGAAATTACTCTGCATTAACATCTATAGTTCTTACTTTTCATCATGCAAAATTCCATGAGTTCAATAAAATTTTCAAACTCATTCTCTTCACCATATAACATGCTGTTTAAAAATCTTTAAACTACAAGGCCAGAGTGATGGCTCAGTGGCTTAAGTGTCTGCCTGGCAAGCGCAAGGTCCTGAGTTCAATCCCAGGTACAAAAAACAAACAAACACAAACAAAAAATTCCTTAAACTACATACAAATGGGTGCAAGATGGATTACTTTTTACTTGTCAAGTCATTGAAAGAGGGAGGATAAAAAGAGTATCTGAAAAACCAGATAATCAACTTTTAAAAATCAGAAGATCAGAGCTATGGATATAGATCTGCTGCATAAGCACCTGCCTGGCAAGGGCAAGGTCCTGAGTTTGATCACCCATACTGGAAAAGTAACTAAGTAACTAACTAAAATAAAATAAAAATTAAAGGCTCAAATAAACAATATTAATTTTTATACTAATTTTACTGAGAAAAAAGAAGCAATGGCACAGTTTCAAAACAGATTAGTAGGACAGTTACAATAATTAATATATTGCATATTGTCTTTATAGTAGTTATTTATAATACAAGATGCAAACATGATATCTTGTCTAAACACTATTGCTGCCAAACTTTATTCTCATTGAACTAAGACAAAGTAGCTGTACATATAATGCTAAGTATTTTGTATATACAGATATATATATTTTTTACTACAAAATGTTCCTTCATTTATATCCCCCTTTTTTGTTTAGTTTTGTCAGACATGGGTATTCCATTGCCATTCATATATTGTAGGTGCATGAATTCAGCAAAGTAAACCAGTATAGTCCAGTAGTCCATAATAGTAGGGGTTTATCTGCAGGACTGGCAATGTCAGACATTCAATGACTTGAGCCTTCTTGAGCTAAGTATATTCGTGTGGCTTTACTTTTTAATACCTCATTTTTACATTTTTCTGCTGGATGATTAAGATCAAGATAAAGCAAGACCTATAAAGCAAGAAATGTAACTTTTGTATCTGACAAAGTCAGTCAAATCCCCTCAGGATTTACCCTGAAACCCATTACTGTAGTTTGTAGATCTTTTGTCATTGTCAGCCATGTGGATGAGTCACAATCATTGCTTGACCAATTGCTTTCTGTGAAAGCCTGACTGAATGTTTTCTCTCTAGGTGAATCTCCTTAGGCACACTCCATATCGTGTATCACTTTCCTCTGTGGCCCCATAATCTCCTTGATCAGAAAATTTGGGACAACACTGAGTTACAGGATGTTACAACACAGGTTCTCTTATTGGGCTAGGAAGACAGCTAAGTGGTCTAAATGCCTGCCTGGAAAGCACAACAACCTGAGTTCAGTGCTGGGTGCTGCATAATGTGCTGGCCCAAGAACCCTGGCATGCTGTGCTGGCCCCAAAACCGGTGTGGTGGTACACAGGTGTAATCCCAGTGCTGTGGAGGCAGAGACAGGAGGATCACTAGGACTCTGAGCCACACTGTTTGCATTGTGTAGTGAGACCCTGTACCAAATAAATAAATAAATAAATAAATAAATAAATAAACAAATAAGAAAATATGGGCCAGGTATGGTGGTTCATGCCTAAACTCTCACTGTGGGGAAACTGAGGCAGGAGTTTCACAGTTCAAAACCAACCTGGGCTACATAGGTAGTTCAAGGCCAGTGTAACCTTTGTATTGTACCCTGTATTTATAAAAGTTTTCCAGCTATTATACTTAACAACTATATGCCGTTATACTCCAAAATTTATAGATCTTTTACACTTAGTAAATAAAACATTATTTCTGATAAATAATGTTTGCAATCAAAGTAAACATATTATCAGAAAAACTAATGAAGATATGAAATAATTCATTGGTTGGTATTGATTAGCATTCCAATACAGTGCAAAAATTTTTTCTCCACATAAATCCATGGGTTCTGGTTTTAAGAATTGCACACATAGCCTGGCCAGATAGCTCAGCAGATTGAAGCATCTGCTTAGGCAGACACAGAAGCCAGAGGTTCAATCCCTCAGTGTGCCGTGCTGGCCCACCCCCAGGGCACGCTGAGAGGGCAGATCGAGACTGGGCATGGTGGCATGCACCTGTAATGCCAGCACTTGGGAAGCTGAAAACAGGAGGATCATTATGAGTCCCATCTGTGTAATGAGGCCCTGTAGACCCTGTAGTAAATACGTTTTAAAAACAGACACAAATTGTAAGCCTTTTAAAATAGGAGTGGTTAATTTTAAATTTATGAACCAACACACAATCTTTTCATACATATGTACATTTATTTAGTCATAAAACACTTATTGGTAATCCTGTGCCAATGGTCAATAATGCTGTCGGGAATGAGAAGAATAAAGCTGTAGCCTTTGTGCTCAGTGGACTTCTAGGACCAAGGGCGAAAGGGCTGGAATGCATGTTGGAGGGTGGAAAATTAATTTAGGTCTTATGTGAATGATTCCTGTATTTAGGTCTAATAGATAAACTAAAGGAGATCATTACTAGAAGAGGATATATTGGCTTTCCCAGAATAATGTAAACAAAACCTAGGAACCAGCAGCATTGCATGCACTAGAACTCTAAGTGGTGTGGTGTTTCTAGAGTGAACACACCACTGAGAGATTGGAAAAGCAAAGACAAAGGTAGTGGCTGGAGACCTTGGCAGATTGCAAAATATGTAAGAAATTTAGCTTATGGATGTGGATGATATATATTCTAAACACTTGAGCGGCAGCATCTGATTTGACCTTTCTGTAAAGCACTTAAATCTCAGAAGAAATAAAAACTTGTAAGGTTAACAACACAGGAAGAGACAAACCCGTGTTAGAGCACGTGTCTCAGCTGCAGCAGTGAGTCGTAAAAGATGTTAGGTCAAGATTTCTGGACTTATTGCATCCTTGAATGATGAGATAAGAGAAAGCAAGGTGTCTTGTACATGTTAATTGGAATAGAAAGAGGAGACACAGAAAAGAA
>NW_004524594.1:8002269-8014613 GCF_000260255.1 Octodon degus
TTACTCAATATTAAAATAATTGTTTCCTAAGTTTCATTTAAGCATTTCAGGCAATCTTTACATAGTAACGTCTTCAATCAAGATGTTTCCTTTTAAAAATTGCCTAGCTGCCAGTGAGTTCCAGCTACAAGGTATTTTGGAATAGGTATAGCAGCTTAAAGAATAGGAGAATAGGGCTGGCCAAATAGCTCAGCAGGTTAAAATGCATGCAATGAGGCTCTGGGGCTGAGGCTTTGATCCCTGGGCTTACTGTGCTGGCCCCCTCCTCAGGGCGTGATGAGAGGGCCATTGAGACTGGGCGTGGTGGTGCATACCTGTAATCCCAGCTCTTGGGAGGCTGTAAACAGTTGGATCACTATGAGTCTCATATAGTAGTGAGACACTGAACACCCTGTAGACCACCTAAAATAAAAAAAAAAAAAAGAGAGAGAGAGACAGAGACAGAGAGAGAATATCAAACAGTTGCATTTATTCTAATTTGAAATATTTACTTTTGTAATTGTAAATAGTTGTACTATGTTACTAGACACTCAATCACTCAATCACGAACTAAAACACATTATCTATTTTAGGGTTCCCAGTTTGTATTAAAATGCAACATTTTATAAACCGCAGGACTCCAATGTCTGTCTGCATGTTGATGTATGTAAGCACACATGTAAATCATACACTTGTTTCCTTTGACATTTCTGTTTTGACACAAATTTTATCAAAGATTTTAGTAAGCGTGTACAGAGCAGTAGCTCTTTTCATTCAATATTTTATGGTTTAATATTACCAGTTATTTATATATTTTTCTTCTTTATTAATTTGTCTACTTGGTTCAGACAAATTTACAATGTTCAATCTATAGTGCTATCAACCTTAATCTTTATTTATTTCTTTATTTATGTATTTGATTAAGGGTCTCACTATGCAGCTTGAACTCATAGAAATCCTTCTGTCTCATCCTCCCCAGTGCTGGGATTGCATGCAAGTGCCACCATTCCCGGTCTCGGTGGCCATCTGGCACAGGACTGGCACAACATGCAGTACTTATTTCCCAATAAGCCATTTTATTTACATAAATGGCAAAATTAATCATTATAATGTAGTAAAACATAGCATACGTGGATATTACACTTCAGACTGCTCATTGGTTCATGAACTTAATTATACATTCCTCTATTCTCTCTACCATCTCCACCATGAATCTAAGTACAACAGATGGGTTTGAGTTTGCCACCTCAACTAGGAAAATTATTCCCCAAAGTACATTTTGTAAAATGCCTCTTCTTATTCCTATGGTTTAGAATTAGAAACCATAATACTCTACGTTTTTTCTAATTTAATATAACCCCTTTACTATATCTCATTTGACAAATAAGTCTCTTAAAGAACTTCAGAAAGCAGTTAATAAATCTATAATTTAATTTTACTCAGCTTCTCTTAGGTTCATAAAGAGACATGCTCTCCATAGCAACACACACACACACACACACACACACACACACACACACAAACACACTATCTGGTCTTAAACTACTTCTGTGTCTTCAAAAATATGTCTCAGTGGGACAGAGTCCTTTCAGTGAACCTTAGCAGAGACCTTGGAAGTGTAACTCTGAAGAAATCCATTAAGGATGAAAAAGAAATAAATGTAAAAAGCAGAGTTTATAATTCTTGCAAAGTCGACGCCAAATGCTCTTCTCTTCTCCGTGCTTCTAATGACTCTCTTACTACACAGATCTAAGTTAATCTGGGCTCATGGGACTTCCCCTCCTGGCCTTAATCCTGTTTCTGTCAAGCAGTGTGGTTTTAGCCTACAGAATTGTTGAATAGGTCCAATATGACTTTATATAAGTTCCTTCAGTGAATTGTTTTTTATTCTAGGATTTGGGGACCTTTAATGAGAAAAATGAGGGTCACACATGAAGATTTCACAAATCTTAAAGTCGAATGTAGGCAATAGTTATCAAAAATCTTGGATCATATTAATACATATCACAGTGAAAATTTTGTAAATTCAGCTATTTCATTTCAATATTCAATATCTTACTAATAGTTTTTGAGTATTTCTTTACAAGTATTTCCCACATTGTTTACCCATCAGCACCTCAAATTATTTTAAGGGGTTAAACATCTCCAAGAAGCAGAACTCTATTTCCTAAAACATTTAAATCAATTAAGAGTTTATGAACTACTTGTTGCCCATTGATGACCACTATTGGCAAATAAAGTTTTATTGAAACATAGCCATGCTATATGTTTGTGCATTTTTCACTTGTTGTTTTTTCATGTTATAGCACAGAGTATTTACAACTCACACTGTATATTTGAAAGACTGCATTATTAAGGCCAAGATGTGTGGCTCATTATAGAAAATTCCTCAAACCTAGTGTTATGGTCTGTGTCTAGTTGTCCCTCCAAAACCTAATATAAGTTATGGGGCAGATGGGGGTGCAGGAGCTAAGAGTGGCTTAAGGGGCGGGACCCAAGGACCAGGGCGGGGCCAGAGGACCAGGGATGGGGCCAGAGAGGCAGGAACTATTAAAATGACCAGTGCTTTCTCAGAGGTGTGGAGAGGGTTATTCTAGACATGGCAGTGCCCCGACCTCTCCTGCAGTGTCTTGAAACCTCCAGTAACTGAGAGCTAAATAAATCTTTCCTTCCCACATTTTGAGTGTAGGGTATTTGTCTCAGCAAAGAGAGAAGAGCAACTAATACACCCAGGTACAGAAGAAGGAAATTGGTTTCTGTAATCATAACGAATTACTTATTTGTTATTACATCACTTGTAGTAATTAGGCTTTGAAGTTCTCTGTCTGTATTCATCAAGTTTACCTGCCTTATACTATCCACATGCGCATTGGTGTATTATAGGTTGAAGAGTATGTTTTTTTAAGTGAAATTCTACTAAGGCACTCTTTCATAATATTAAATATTATCTTTGTGATACCTTTACTAACTCTGGTTACCAAACATTTTACCAACTTCAAAATTTATTTACATAATCAAAGAAAATTAGCAAGAATCTTATCAAGAACAGAATTGCCAGGGTCAGCGATATAGCTCAGCAGACTTGCTTACGTAAGTTCAGGGACCAGGGTTCAATCCCTGGCACCACATGCCTCGCAGGCCCCGCCTCTGGGCGCACTGAGCAGGCGATGGAGTCTGGGCATGGTAGCACATTCCTGTAATTCCAGCACTAAGGAGGCAGAAATCAGGAGGATCACTACAAGTTCAACCTGCATAGTGAGACCCTGCGTGTGTGTGTGCGCACACACACACACACACACACACACACACACACAGAGCAGGGTTACCATTGAACTTTTGATCCAAAAACCTTTCTGCAAAAACAGAAAAAGCCTAATTTCTTTCACATGCTCCCTAGAAACGTCTATCTCATCTATGATCCTTCAGTTAAATGTTTTTTTCCTAAGGAAATATTTACTCTGCTGATTTTTTTTAAATTCAGATTATTAAGGGAACATAATCAGACCCTAAAAATAAAAAAGACAGGTGTTCAGGCAGCCATGAGAAATTTAAATGGCTTGATTACTTCTCTGTGGCGGATGATTTGTTTTATTGTCTGAAATAACACAATTACATTGTGTGTTCCTTTCATCTATAGTTACATCAAAAGGAAGATAAAAGAATAAATTGAGCTGGATTCAAGCACATTTTGTATAATAACCACAGAGGATGGAAAGTTGGCAGGCCAGATGAAATGCGTCCAAAATTCACTAAGACAAATTATTTAATATTTTAAGGATTCTGACTTGACATATATTTCCATATACCTTCTAAGTGCTTTTGAACATGTTCCAAATTTCCATTTAGAATAATGAACATTATGAAAATTCTTCTTCGCCCAGTAAGCCACGGATATAGATAAGAAAAGATCCTATCCACATCATTTCTCATAAAGATTTCTGTCTCAGATTCCATTTAAGTGTTGCATTCAGTATTTCTTAATTTTGACAGTGAATAGGTGCATCTTATGAACTTTTAAAAGAATAGTGATATTCAAATCCTGTGCATACATAACAGGTTCTGAATAAGCCAGTCTTGAAGGGGTGAAGCAGCAATAACATGGCCAGAGAATACCTGGAGGATTGTAATGTGCACTATGATTAATATGGTTAGTCTAAAAGCCAATCATTACAGACAGACCACACAGAATGGCCAGCCCAAGAGACTGTTCATTGTAGTCAAGCATGAAGTTTCTGGTGGAGATCGGGATGAATCTGAGACAGAAAAAGCAATGCACAGAAATTTAGTTCCTATCACTGCATATGAGCAAATGACTAGAACTTATTTTTGATTCCAAAATAATATGCATGCTTAAAACAACTCTATGGTAATATGGATACATGGATTACCATTTGACATGTGATTTCCTACTCAACCAATATTTGATGATGCCTTTATAAATATAGATGAATACAAAATATAATACTCGTGAAGTGCATAGTAATCATGTCAACCCTGTGCTTTCATCATAAGGATTAATGTGGCTATAACAATCTGTGAAGCTAGGAATAGTGGATGCTTTAAATTTGAGAGTAGAGATGCAGTCCAGGGTATAGGAATAAAGCATGTTCTTAGTTACCATCTGTAGTCATATTTAAGAGTGAATAGTCACATACTTTTCCTGGGATGAGAAACTTAAAGTTCTGATTGAAGAAAAGAAGCAGAATTTCACAGATAAATGGTCAAGGGTCCTGGCTTCATATATTTCTCCCAGGGCAGAGGAAAACAAATGCAAGGCAGAATGAAGACTTTCACATTCAAATTTAGCAAAATGTGGCCTCAGTTTGCAATTTGATTGTTGAGCATTTCAGGTGTAGTATCATAGAGTGATAACAATATCTCCTGGTGGTCATAGACTAACGCGTGAGAATAAGACCCCTCTCAAATAATATTACTATTTCACAATTACGATTAAATGAATTCCAAACCCCCATATTTTATTGTCTTTTCTTTTTAGAAAATGAATGTAGGATCCTTCCTTTTTAAAAAAATTCCTTGATTCTCATGTTTTCCTCTTTTATTACTCTTTTTACATTATAGATTTAATATTTAGTGAACAAAACTGAAGACTTACTATAATACAAAGGTACATAAAGATTATATTCGTCATTGCTAATTTGCTCCAAGTCACCAATATTAGAAGTACAATTTTTATCTTTCCATATGATTTTTGAAAAGCTTTTCAAGTACACATTTGCGGTACCTCATGTTGATCTTCCTCGAGGGAAGTTAGTGCACACACAAAAGGACCCTTCATTCTTTTGGCATCACGGTCCCCTGCCTTCCCTCCATCTCTTGATCTTCTTCCCTTTTACAAAGATTTATCTTCTGTTTCCTGTTATCTATCTTTTATTTTGTTATTAGATTCACTCAAACTTTTGCTTTCCCATGGAAAAGATGACATGCAACGCTTCAACTTACGTGTCTAATTTATTTTACCGAATATTATGTTCACAAGTAGTATTCATTTTCTCCAAAAAATGACTCAGATTTCTCCGTATTATAGCAGAGTAGTACTCCACTGTGAATAAACACTACATTTTGTCTACTCAGCTTCTGCTGCTTGCACACTGTAGGACTTTGTTTTGCTTTCCCTTCTCTACCCTGCCCCTCCCCCCAAAAAAAAGATGTTTCACAAAGCAACTAAACAAGCAGCTCTTTAAGGTACACTTACAAGTGAGGGCCTTGGGATTGGAATGAATCTTGCCCTGATTAATCACCACAAAAGAAGCAACCTAAGATTAGAAGCCTCAGTTTCCTCAGTTAAAAAGAGGTAATAACAGAATAGTCACATCAAGAGAGGATCTGAGGATGAGTGAAAGGTGATGTATATGACACTAAGTGGTGTTAAGGTGTTCAAGCAATCATAAATAAAAGTATAATTTAATTACCAAAGATATTTAAGATTTATTAACTCAGATTTTATTTTTATTTTAATTTTATTGAGAAAGAAGTAGCAATGAGACAGTTTCAAAACAGGTTAGTAGCACAGTTACAATAACCAATACATTGCATATTGTTGTCTTTGTAGTAGTTATTCATAGTACAAGATACATGATATTGTGTCTAAACACTATTAGTTTAAACTTTCTTCTCATTGAAATAAGAGAAATGAGCTGTATATCTATGCTATTTTGTATATACAGATTATATATATATTTTTCACTACAAAATGCTACTTCACTTATATCCCCCTATTTTGTTTACATTTTCAGAGATTGGTTTTGCTTTATCTTGGTCTTATCTATCTGGCAGAAAAGTATAAAACCGAGGTATAAAAAGTAAAGCCACATCAATATGCTGAGTTGTAAAAGGTTCAAGTCAACAACTTCTGACATTGCCAGTTCTGCGGATAACCCACTACTATTATAGACTACTGGACTATATTGGATTACTTTGATGAATTCATGTCCCTACAATATATGAATGGCAACAGAATACCCATCTCTGACTCAGATTTTTTTTTTTTGTGGAACTGGGGATTGAACTCAGATCCTTACATTTGCCAGTCAAGCGCTTATCCTACTGAGCCATCTCCCTGGCCTTGACTCAGATTTTAAAGAGGAGAAAAAATGTCTAAGTTATTGAACTCTCATCTGCACAAAAAGTATTTTCCACTGTGCTAAGAGTTTAGAGCCAGCACCCACAGGACATGAGTGGAGTCAAAAGCAACACACAAACTTCAGCCGGTTGCTTGATTTAAGTAGAATGTGAAAAGGTGAATTACAATTATTTTGTGTAAGAGGGCAGGTGAACCAAAAGTAGAAATCAGTGCTTCTAGCCCTGGACAGTGAGTATGTTTCAGATACTTTATTGACAAGAGGGAAGCTGGATGTAAGTGGGAAAGGTAATGTGACCAGCCACCTGAATACATAAGCAGAAACATCGAGAAAGCAATAACCAGCAGATCCCTGGTGCAGCGCTCAATCTGTTCATTCACTCAAGAATCCATCTCCTTTCAGGACAGAGATGGACATACACTGTTAAGATACTACAAATATTGCATTCTGTGAACCTAGTTATGTATCTTTCTCTCAATACTAAGTATGTAGAGTAAGTTCCCTAAAAATATGGCTGTGAATAGAAAGACAGACAGATGAAAGAATAATTGGATAGTTCAATAGTAAGTGTGATGCTCTCTTCAAATTTCTGTGTCTTACTAAAAAATTCTAAATAAACTCACACAGGACTTTTCTTAAAACTCATCTTTGGGCTGGTGAGATGGCTCAGTGGTTTAAAGCACCTACTTAGAGCAAGCTTAGCAAAGCACAGGGACGGCAGTTCAATCCCCCAGCACCACATGCCAGCCAGACCCGCCCCCTGGTGGGCTGAGCTGATCACACACACACACACACACACACACACACACACACACGCACATAAATAAATAAAATTTTTAAAAAACTCTGATATGAGTAGGAATGTTTCTAGATATTTAAATATCACTAGATGTGCTCCTTTCTCACTTGGGAATTATACACATTATTATAGTTTATGTATTACCTGTACCATATGCATGTGTGAAATTTTTCCAATATTATGTTATTACTATTAAACAAAATTATTATAAAAACAAAATAGATTGGCCAGGGAGTAGCTTAGTAGAATGAGTTTCCCTGGCAAGTGCAGCGTCCTGAGTTCAATCCCTGGTACCGCAAAAAAAATTTTTTTAATAAATAAATAAATAAAATAGAATGGCACAATGTATGACAAGTTGATATTTGTAGAGAATTGTTACTAATTACCAAGAGATTAATAATTCATAAGTGAATGATTAACATGAATAGATGACACTGTCTTTATAATTTTAAAGGGAAGAGGCCCCAATTCTGTCACAAAATCCAGAATTCCTGGTGAAGCATAACTACTCATATAACTTTCCTCCTCGTTTTCAGAAGACAGTTGTGGACCAAGTCTGTCTTCTTTTCCACTGACTTATGTAGCTCATGACAATAGAAATTTTATAGGAATTTGTTTTTCACTCCAGCTAGCTTAATACCTTTATAATAACCTTGATTTTGCCTCTTGCCTCATAAACCCTAAAATAGTCATTGTTATCCTACTTTGCACTGAAAAAAGTTGTCTGAGCTCTCATCATCCAATAACGCCAAGCCGATCTGTTCATCTACAATTATGTTCTCAGCACCTTCCTCTCTGCTGCGCACAGAGTAAGCCCTCAATCTGTGGATATTTAGACATGAATGAATAAATAAATATACAAATATATTCTGTACTTCTTATCATCACATGTACTAATCTTTAATGGAAAAAAATATTTGTCATCAGATTTCACAGAAACAGACATTTAAGATTTTATTCACATAGGAAAGTGTTAGGTGTGAACCCACGCAATCAACCAGACCAGGCATTCTGACTTGAGTAAAAGATTTATTGGGGCCATCGAGCAGGCTGTCTATCTAGTGGACGAGGACAACAGAGAACAAAGGGGGGACAGGAGACTTTATTGGATCTTTTAGGGAGGGTGCTGACTGGAACAGCTGAGGAAGAGCTGATCTTGGCAGGGCTACCTGGTCTGTGGGGGACCTTTAATGTTAACAAAGGAGGGTTTTGTGGTGCTTGCCCAGGTCAAAGTCAGGTGTACCTGTTCTGCAGTTTTGGGGTTGCCTCTGCGTGGGGCCAAGGGAGAGAGAGTTTGGGGCAAGGTGCCTGGGAATCCAAGAGGGAGAGTGTTTGGGGCAAGGTGCCTGGGAAACTTTGAATCCTGACCTATCAAACAGTAGTTTTAAAAATGTCTAAATTGGGCTAGCAGCTCAGTGAACTAAGTGCACTACATGCCCCCGCTGGCCTTGATCCCGGGTGCTCTGAGCTGGCCACTGAGTCTGAATGTGGTGGTACATGTCTGAAATCCCAGTGCTGGAGAGGCTGAATACAGGAGGATCACTGTGAGTCTGAGCTGTAAAGTGAGACCCTGTACCACATACGTAAAAAAAAGAAAGAAAATGTCTAAATTATTTAAGTGAAGATATTTCAATAAAATCTCAGATAAATAGTATGGAAAAATACTTTCTAGTTATCTGGAATGATAGAATATTTTCTGTTTTGCAACTCAGACTCTAGCCAGGTCTCCTTACATAGTGATTACTGCATGAACAATGATTTTAGGAAAAGGAAAGCTTTTTTTTTTCTCAAGCACGGAGTCTATCTGGAAGCATTTATCTTTACATTGGCTTTTCCTTTTATTCTTGAGAAATATCAGGTGAGGAAAATTACGTATCCCATTATGCTAATGAAATCACAAGAAATCTTTCCAGCTTCACTTTGTGGGGTATTCACAGTGTGGAAAGATTGCTGCTTAATACCATTCTTGGACTATAAGAGCTCTTTGATTTTAAGTTAAGTACTTTGAAGATTCTCAATATGAGCAGAACTGAGTCTATTTAATTGTATGTGCCCTTTATTGCTATTTATAAAATCCATCAGCCTCTGTTTTCATATTTCGTTCTCCTTTTGTTTTTGTGGTTGAAAAACTCCTTTATAGTATAGGTCTTTTTATTTATCCCTTCCAATCCTGTCTGGAAGGAAAATAGTCATAATTGCTACGTACATATTTAAAAAGTATGTGTATGAGATTGCTTTTGAAATGTATCAGAATTAAATGATGCTTGTTCTTCATTTATTTGAACAATTAACATACGCATATTTACAAGAGCTTTACCCTTAACACCCACAGCACGTGCCAGAAGAGTACTAATGGAAATCTACAAACCGTATTGAAGTGGAAGATCATGGTATGGCACATTGGCTGGGCAAATGGGCATGCCCTGCAGTCCTTGAGATGCGGGACACACACACAGAAAGGCTTTCACGTCCTGCACCTGGCACCAGTCAAAGAACGCTATTTTCAATTCTGCCAAAATCAAGTAGGGTTGTGTCAGAATGGCCTAGATCTGATGTCAGAATGGAGGACAGGAAAATGGAGGCGATTCACCCCATGACCACTGCAAGCCTTTTCCAGGGCATTCTCTGCGCCCCACGGACCATATTCCTTGTCCTACCTATAGTACTTTCAACAAAGGCACAACCTCACAATATTGTTTCCTGTACAGTTCTTTGTTCTGGATAACAACAGCCTGGAAATTTTCCCTGGGAGGAACTTAGCACCGCAGAACCCAGAAATACTTTGTCTAAGTCATTCAAGGTCATACATGAAGCTAATATGTTGCTTTATAAAATACATTCTTTCTCCCTCCATTCAAATATTTGCACTTGTACAGACTGGAAGGCAGGTGTGAATTTACATTTCTTGGTCTCCTTGAAAGTGCTTCAGTTGTCATGTTAAAGGCTTCTCACCTTCTATTCTTTTGTGATCTGTTTGGCTCTGCCAAGATCCACCAAGATCAAAACCTCCGAGTTCTTCTGAGCTGCCTGCTATCTATCCTGCTTCATTTGTCTGCCTGAAGTTGACCCAGAATAGTGTGGGGAAAAGCGCTGGGTGCAGGGTAACTGGACTACGAACTGAAATGGGAGTAGAGTAATGGGATGAAATCTTCCTTTAACTTATGTTCTCCTTGCTCCATGGAAAAGCAAAACTGGAAGAAGGAGAGGAAGAGAATCTTTAGACCCTGGCATGGTCTCTCTTGGCTAGTGTATAAAGAAGGAATGTATCGTGTAAGGCAAAGTACATAGACATCAAAGTGAGCAGGAGATTCAAATCCTAGGCTCTTCTTGAGACAATGATTATGGTTGCATTACCCATTATCTGAACTTTGGCTTATTGTTTATACCTGCCTGCTCTGCTGTAAATTTGGCATGAGATTTAAAAGATACTAGACACAAACCATTAGCACAGTGCTAACGCTAATCTTTTTATGATTTCGTAACAAGCACCAAGTTATTAGTAAGTGACTAAAGAAAGTGCAAAATTGTGCCTTATACAGGGAAGGGGCTTAAAAAGTGTTATGAAAATACCAATTGACTGCTTTGGAAGAAATACAAGTGAATATAGTTTTAATTTTTTTGTGCTATTTTGTAACTGGCAGTTATGGTTTCTGTCTGGATGTCCTCCCAAGCCTCCAGAACTTTTTGATGGAGCTTTTTAGGAGGTAGTTCATTGTAGAGTTTATGATTGAGTCATGGTCAGTGCTAGGGTTAAAGGTCCTGGGATTAAGGGTGGATAATGGCTGGATCAGGCCACTGATTGGATTGGCACCGCCCTAGTCCCAGCAGCCTGAGTGTAAAGAGACTGGTCGTCTTCTTTTGTTCTTGTTGCTTTTGTTATCTTCTACCATCATGAGCTGTTGTGACACCCACCTTGGAGCCAGCTGATTATGGACTGAACTTCCTACAAACTGTGAGCTAAATAAACCTTTCTTCCTTTAACTTTGGGTGGCAGGTATTTTGTCTCAGTAAGAAAAAAGTAACTAAAATCCAAGCCCATGTCAGGGACCACAATGATAAACTGAGTTGAGAGGTGGTTAGCAGCCATCCTTGTCTTGCCCTTTGAGAGAGATTGGAATGAGGAAGTTCCCTATCTTTTTTCTGGTCACAGATGAAAGCTCTAGAGCTAGGAATAGTGTGGTGATTACAGAGCAAGATAAGACGTGCTGAAGACCATAAGACACCTGCAGAACTACAGTTTCCTTACTCTTGTAAGGAATGCTTTGTCTTTCTGGCCCGCCATAGTCGCCATTACTTTCCCAGAAACACCCACTGTCCTTCACCCATTTTCTTTGACTCAGGTGGAATGAACAGACACCCAGATTCCAGCTGCTTCATGGCCTTTTGTTCCACATGACCCACCACTCAGCCCAGATCCCTGCTGTACTGGTATTTTTTGCTCTTACTATTTATTCTTGTCATGTGCTGTAACACCAGGCTGGAGATTAGGGCCCAATGCAGGTGTCTCTGATAAGCCAATAATTAGTAAATAACTAAAAATGCTCAGTGTCCTGACTTATACAAGGCTTTATGTGAAGTATTAAGAAAATGTTTCAAGGGCTGGCCACATAGCTCAGTGGACTGAAGCTCCTACTTAAGCAGAGTGCAGCAGCAGGAGTTCGATTGATGGCAATTTCGACTGGGTGTGGTGGCGTGTACCTGTACTGGCAGCACTCGGGAAGCTAAAAACGGCGGAATCACTATGAGTCTGATCTGTGTAGTGTGACGCTGTAGATCCTGCACACAGTAGACCCTCTACTAAATACATTAAAAATATTTAATTGCTTTGGAAAGAAATAAAAGAGAAAGAGAGAGAGAGTGTGTGTGTGTGTTCTGGCTCTGCATTGTGCCAGGCACTTCCTATAAATGACTTCAAATTAGCCACATGTAATATCTACATTTGTATTCACACTTCGCAAATGAGCAGC
>NW_004524594.1:8014713-8015634 GCF_000260255.1 Octodon degus
TAAAGGGGATTTCCAGACCAACTTTTCTAAGGAGTCTCCATACTGATTTCCATAATGGTTGCACCAGTCTACACTCCCACCAGCAGTGGAGAAGGGCTCCTTTTTCCTCACAGCCTCTCCAACATTTGTTGTTGGGTGATTTCTTTATGATAGCCATTCTTTCTGGGTACTAAGTTTTATATATGTGGAGTTTGCACTGGCTCCACCCTCTGGTACACTGAGCCAACCATGAGATAAGGTGTGGTGCACATGCCTGTTGGAGGCTGAAAACAGAGGGATCACTGTAAGTCTGAGCTGTGTAGTGAGACTCTGCACCAAATGCATTTAAAAATATAGATATGAGGAGTTTGAATAGTTATGGAAAATTCTTGTAGATTTCTTCAACAAGAAACTTCTCTGAGTACAAATATTAAATCTTCAATGAAAAAAGAGTAGCTGGAACCACCTGGCACAAAATACGAGAGTCCAGTGAGTAAACAATAGGTCTATGAAACATGTCAAAGTTATGTACGAGTGGAGAAGAAAAGAAGACTACTGATTCAAAAATCCTTGAAAGAAAAGTTGAGGCTTTCCTAGATGCGAGGCAGGAGGCTAAGCCCTAGAGTTATTACTTTGCTTCTCACATTTTATTAATAATATTTACTTCCTACATCATGTTTTATTAAAAATATCTTGATTGATTGACAAATCTTGGCTAATACTATCATAACTTTAAAAATGATTCTCAGGTCAAGGTTGGAAAATCAAATTATACAGAAAATTAGCTACATGCATGATATCTGTTATAAACTATGATTGCTGTATGAGTAATTAGAATGACAAATAAAGGAATCTCTTCTAGTGCGGGGGTTGTTCAAAATAATGGAAATAGAGTCATTAGTGGTCACTGATTCTAACTAGAGGAGAAGTCAGAGGGAAAGG
>NW_004524594.1:8017813-8020307 GCF_000260255.1 Octodon degus
ATGCTGATTTGATTCAAAATTAATGCAGATGTTTCAAATTTGGATTTCTGATACTTGTAAATGTTTTTCCTTTATTAGATAAGAATGTATTACCATTTAAATCATTAGTATTATATTGCTTTCAAAAAAGAGGTGAATAGAACTATGAGCCAGCATCTTTTACTGCATTGAAAGACTGGTGGTTCCTTTGGAAGGGTGGGAGATGTGGCTGGGAGTTTTGGAAAATATACAATGAAGATATTTCATGGCATATTAAAAGAAAACTCTTAAAAAAAATAAACACTAGGAAGAATGTATGCAATGTGTTAATTATTGAAACTGTCCTACCAATTTGATTTGAAACTGTCTCATTGCTTTTTGTTTCTCAACAAAATTATGAAAAAAAAAAGTCATTGCAAAAAAAATATTGGACATTGAATTTAAGACTCAGCTAAACTCATTATCACAATTTTCATTATCATTGTTTTGCATTGCAGGGTGTTTTTGTGTGTGTGTGTGTGTGTGTGTGTGTGTGTGTGTGTGTAACTTACACTGGAGGCTTCACTAGAAGAAAATAGACTATTGGCAAGTGGACAGGGGGCAATAGTTCTTCTACTTAATTTAGGAAAGCATTTTAAAGACTCTGGTCTACTTAGAACTGTAGAATGTGATTTTTTAATTTGAAAGAAATATTTATAAACGTAAAAATATGTTAAAGGACTTCTTTCCCTGAGAAGAGTAATTATTGGTAAATTTTTCTATATTTCCACCAAATATACTACTTCAAAACAATTTAATATGACTCAGGAGAAAACCACACATAGGCAAATGCTGTGAAAGGCATCTAACTTTAGTATTATAAGATTGAGAAGACCAGGATTCTAGCTTAGAGATCTAAGATTGAAAGGTTTTCCAAAGAGAGTTCATGTACTTGGAGGAAAAGTTACATCTTTATTTTCATTGACTTCTTGTTGAAATTTAGTATTCATTTAATACAGCATGGCTGTGCATGTAAGTTACAAGCCTCATTATCTTTATCTATGAATTTATGTAAAAATTACAGAAATAATAGCAGTACTTGTCAGTTTTCAAAAACATAGCTCACAGATATTTTCGTATCTAATTACTATAGTGGTAGATACCATATCAGAAGGTTTATGTTCATCATGACTTCAAAGTTATATTTGTTAATAGATGCAGGACTAGATCTTATTTTAATATGATTGTGACATAACTTAGATTTCTCTCTAACTTTCATTGATTTTGATGTTTAGGTAATTTCAATATACCTGACCTCTATGTTACATACTTTTGAAATTCAGATATATGTGTTAATCATATATGTTCTGAAAATTTTAAAAGGGTGTTCAAATAATAGATGTAGAAAATAAAATTAAAAAAAAAACAGTAAGCAAAACCATTAAACGATGTTTAGAATTTTTATCATATGCATGGTATCTTCTTTTGTTGTTCTAGTTTTAATTTGCTTGTTTCTATACACATAAGTCTTTTTGTGCCTGACCACACAAGATTGCACAATGGATACAAACTTTATGAAACCCAGAACTTGCCCCAATCAGGAGCAGGGTTAGGATGTGTGAATAACAATGAATGGTTAAAGATGTTCATCGGAAAGAGCTTGCAACATTTTGGGAAAAATTCATTTGTGTTAACAGAGGCAGTCCCACGTCATACTAATGCATCAAGTTGTGCCAGGTGGAAAAGTGAAAGAAAGACATTCCGTAAGCAACAGTTAGGAAATCATGCATGTGGAGAGGAAAGAGGATTTGGCTGCAGTTTGATCTGTGTGCTTTGCAGATGTGTGTTGCAGATGCTGCTGCTGAAGGAGCAAAGCAACAATATCTTGGAGGCTTTGAATGAAAATGCAAGAGGCTCATCCTTAATTTTGCAGAAACTGAAGCACTGGGAAGTGTGTGAACAGGTTATTGTCAGAGTTATAATTTAGGAAGATTAATCTGGTTGCAGAATGTTGCCTTGGAGAACAAAAAAGCAGTAGACCAGTGAAAAGGCTATTACAATGACAAAGTAGGAATCTTCTAAAGCCATGCATTAGGGTAACACAGGTGAAATGAACAAAATACAATGGGCACCAAGAATATAGAATCTCTGTGATTTGGCTAAGTGATAAGATATGGGAAATACAGAGGGAGTGGAAATTTTGTGACTAGGACTTTTAAAAGACATTGTGAGGAGAAGGTGACAAGTTCTATTTTAAAGATGATAGGTTTGTGCTAGCAGTGGCTTCTGGGAAAAATCTCCAGATGGAAAACTCTAACATATATAACTCTAACTCTAACTCTAACTCCTCTAACTCTAACTCTAACTCTAACTCTAACTCTAACTCTAACTCTAACTCTAACTCTAACTCTAACTCTAACTCTAACTCTATATATATTCTGTATACTCTATTAGGTAGACAGAATTTAAGTTCCCAGAAAGGAATTAATATCAAGAAAGAGATGGGCTGGGATATAAAGTCATCCTACATGGGTCA
>NW_004524594.1:8020407-8022516 GCF_000260255.1 Octodon degus
ATAATTTGACTTGCAATAGATTTTGTGGTGTATTTATTGATTATTAGTTCTAATGACTTTCTTCATTAGTTTTTCTTTGATTTCTATATCACAGCTCACACACTTCTTTGTAATCCACAGTGGGCAGCAATAGTCCCCCTGAATCAAAAGTTCCTTCAGCTTTCATGAGATACGAACAGAAAGTGGTTCCTTAAGAACCTCTGATTTCAGAGCTCTCTTTAAGTACCAGCATTTGACAGACTCCCTCTGCTTGTTTCTTACTTTTTGATCAACTCATCCCTAGTTTAGACTGATATCTGGCTGAGGTGGGGTGTGTTTGATCTTGGAATAAGAGTGCAACAATAAATAAATATCCCACAGAGCCTTTTAGGTTTTATCTAGGTGAAAAATCTCTTTTATCATCACAGTACTTTGATGTAGATGACCCTTTTGGTCTTTTGATGTGCCAAATGCCCAGAATGGAAGAGAGGCTCAAAAAACTAGCAAACTCAATTTTGGGTTTGTTGAGGTGAAGAACTAAATCACATTTAGGTAAATGCAAACAACATGTGTGAAAAACAAGGCTCCGGTTCTCCCTTCTATTACCATCTCAAATTGCTCTATAAGGTGATGAATGAGAAAGTGGTTGAAGCTTGCTTTCTTTTTTAAAAAATGTATTTAGCACAGGGTTTACAGGGTATTACTGCACAGATCAGGCTTGTAGTGATCTCCTTCTTTTCAGCCTCCCAAGTGCTGGGATTATGGGTGAGTGACACCACACCCAGTCTCCCTTGCCTTCTCAGCGTGCCCCAGGGGTGAGATAGGCACTACACACTGATGATCGAACCCTGGTCCCTGCAACTGCCTCAGCAGGCACTTTAATGCGCTGAGCTATCTGGCCAGCCTGAAGATTTATTTCTAGTGAGCCTTTTTTGTTTGCTTGTTTGTCTTACAACGCAATTTTATATAATGCATCATGACAAACAAAATACAGATGCTCCCCAATTTATAATGAAGTTATTTTTTGATGAATCTACCAAAATTGAAAATATCCTATTTGGGAAATATAGTTGGTACAGCTATCCTACCAAACACATTCCTTAGCAACACAGCACACTGCAGATAACCAGTTATTTACTCCCATGATATTTAGTTTTCTGGGGTACAGACAGCTAGATGCAGCTTCTCACCATCACAGGGCATCAGAACATATGTTACAAACCAAGGAAAAGACCAGAATGCAAAATCTGAAATATGGTTCCTACTGAACACACATCACTGTCACATCATTGTAAAGAGATAGGGGGAAAAACTCATCTTAAATCAGGGCATTTTAAGGCAGGGACCATGTTTAACAAATCTTTAAATTTTTATCTGTGTTTTATACATTTATTAGTAGTCACTGTAACAGGTATACGTTGTGGACAAGCATGACATGTGTAGCATCCAGGCATAGAGACCCAATAGAGTAGGGTTGGATATGATGGCCTAATGAAAGGAGGTAGGCAGAGGAGGGAGTGGTATGAAAAAGACGGAAAAAGGGAAGAACAAAACATACTCTCTATAAGCCATCAATTTTGCCAATATTTAATGGCATGGACTTTATGATTGTGTAAAATCTTCTCAACACTGAGAGATAAAAATCACTAACAAACATTTATTATTTTGCTATTTGAGTGGATGAGGGAGCCAGGCATATCTTACATGGAGCGGGTGGATTCGGAGCCTCACAGTGCAGCAATGAGGGAGCTGACAGAGTCCCCGGCAGCTGAAAGCTCAATCTGCACGGAGTCTACGTTCAAACTCCTTCCTGCTGTTCCAGCACTGCTCCATCACCCATCAAGGATTGCTGTGAGGGGCTTAGTTCCATTCTTTTCTCTATTGAGGAACAGAGAAATCATTCCTTCGCCATATATGGCCCTGCCTAGGAAAGCTAACTTCCTTGAGGGTTAGAAAATTAGACTGGCCAGGTGGAAATTAGTCTTTCTTCAACTTAATTTTGGAAGGGACTATTCAATATTTGTCATATGCTTTTTCTTATAAAAAGTCACTGAGTTGGGGCTGGTGAGATGGCTCAGTGGTCTAAAGCACCTACTTAGAACAAGCTAAGCTAAACAAAGCACAGGGACC
>NW_004524594.1:8026791-8028746 GCF_000260255.1 Octodon degus
AATAAATAGCTCCTCCTTTAGTACTCTGGTTTGCAGCCTGATTAAAGGCTTGAGGAGGCTTAGTTTCTTTCACTACTCCTGGTTGTAGCCACATCTTTGGGGTCTCTCCATACCTTGTTTTCAGTTTTACAGGAGCCAGGATAGCACCATTTCTGGTAGTACCAGGCTAGAAAGCATGTTTAGGAGAAAAGACTTCTAGGGGGCAATTTTATAGCTCACTTTTCAAATCCAAGAGATTGTGATTTTTTTTTCCCTCAACTTAAGGTGCTCATCCTAGCAAACACAGATAGATATACTGCCCGTTAATCTTCATAGTCAACTCAGCTGTTCCTTTTTGGTTAGAGCAAAATGATTTAGGGCAGTAATACGAAAGGAAATGAACTAACATGGTATAAAAAGTGGTGCATAACTTGGAACCTTAACTAAGTTCAGAGTTGGCTGCTGATTACTTTCCATTCTCATTCTTTATTTGCAAATGCCACTGCCTCATGGCCACTGAGTTCTTCTTATATTATTGCCTCATTAATCATTATAAGAATCCCAATACAGCTCCAGGATAAACACGAGCATGCTCTATCATTCACTTGTGTCTTGCAACATTTCTCCTTTCTTTCATTATCATAGTAGAGCTTGCATTTAAATAGCCACTTGTCTCTGAGTTATTGTCAAGTGATTTTATGATCACAGATGTGAAGATTTCAGGCAAAAAAAAAAAAAAAACCCAGCAAACACTTGAAATGCCATTGGAAGGTGAGACTATACAAGAATATAAGATCTCGTATATATTTGCATAACAAATTGTTTAGGTGGTTGGATAAATTTACCTATGTGTTTAACAAGAAGGTAAATATACCCCGATGGAAAGGATATGAATATTAAGTGAACTCTTCAGGTCACTTATGAACTTTAAGTGTAAGGAAATGAAAGCTTTATAAATTTCCCCTAATGAAAATCCATTTAGATGACATTGACAATATTTAGTGGATAAATATTTACCAAGATTGGCATATAGTTGTTACACTATTAGCCACATGAAATGTATTAGCAAACAAAGGAGGTGATCATTTTTATCAAGAAGAACTAGGCCCTAAACTCCAGATAAAAACAGATTAGTGGTACTGTAAGAGAAAGAAAAGTCATACTAGGTAAGGGGATTGGTCATGCAGTTATGGTGGGAAATTCATTGTCCTGAATGGGTAGATCAAAGTAAATCTTACCCAGAAGATGAGAATTGAAGACAGAATGAAAGCAGAACAGGGAGGTGTACAGATAGCAAAGTTACGGACAACACTTCAGGTAGAGATTAGCTAATGAAAAAGTACTAATGAAAAGCCACAAGTAATTACGAATTATACTTTCCATGAATAGTTTTGCTTGTACAAAAATAGTTGTCTTCATTTAGCTAAAGAATTTAACTGAAGGATTGCTTGCATTTAAGTTCTTTCATTCTAGAGTAGTAATGAGTAAACTATGTCCATGGGGCTAATTCCAGCCCATCATTTTTTTTTTTTTCTTTTTTTTTGAGGGGTGGGGGTTGCCTGGCTCACCCTGCCCTGAGGGCTGGGTTGGAGTGGCATGTCATGCTGGGGATCAAACTGTGGTCCCCTGGGCCTGCCTAACCATGCACGATCAGGTGCACGAGACATCTGAGCCATCTCACCGGTCCTCTATTCTTTTTTAAAATTGCCTCATTCATTCATTTGCATATTGCCTGAGGCTAGATTCACACTACCACAGAGTTGAGTGCTGTGTTGAGAAACATTTGGCAGATGAAACCTATAACAATTAATATATGGCTGGCTCTTGTAAAGTTTTTTTTTTAACTTCTATGATGTTCAAAAAGTGAAGAAATAGTGGACAGAGCCCCTATAATTCTGGTAGACAAGGGCTATGTCTTACATAGGACATCATAGACCTGCAGCCAATACCTGAATGCTTTCTCCACCAATTCTGTG
>NW_004524594.1:8028846-8029851 GCF_000260255.1 Octodon degus
ACAGACAGACAGACAGACAGACAGACAGAGATCATGTAAAGCCTCTTAGGGGCTTCTAATCATAAGAAATGTGGTATTATGGGACAGAGAATTTCATATGTACAACCCATAGATGGTAAAACTTGAATGAGAAATTAGCTTGTGGAATTATGCTTAAACTAAATTACAAAGGCCTTTAGAAGTCATGGTAATATATTGGCATTTCACTGCAAGAATAAGAGTTTAAGTGGTGGGTGGTGTTATCAAAACATTTAACAAAGTTAATTTAATCATAATGTGGTTATCAGGACGTGCTAGATTATGTTTGAAAGCTGCTGTGACAATTAAGCTAAAATGATGTTCATTGATAGGATTGCAGTGGAAATACACGGAAATGGATGGATTTAAGTAATTATTGGGTCACCACATTTAGCAGGATATTTGATTAAATGATAAATGTTAAGTGTACCGGGAAAGGAAAACCAAAAATGAAAGTTTGATTGCACCTTGGAGCAATCACTGATACATAGCTCCATCCATTGAAATAGAAGAGAAATATGTTTGAATGCTAGAGAAAGTGGCAGTTCCTATGGGGTCTGTCTGGCTTTAGAGAACTGTGAAGCATCAAAGTGACACTGGTTGATCAACATCTCAAAATATGATCTAGTGTTCTGAAGAGAAAAGTGTGGTATGATTAATAATGTGAAAATGTCTAGAAAAATGACAGCAAGAGATGTCACTTGAGTGGATGCAATTTCAGATGGAAGGATCTTAACCAGGCAAGATGTGCCTGCTTAGAGAATATGGCAAAACCAAGTAACCACTGGATTTGTGTGGGAAAAAATGAGATAGAACACAAAAAAAGAGCCAGGTTATTCAACTAAAATCAGTAGATAGATACTTGGACAATTTCCATTATGCAATTTAATGACTTTTTTGTATATGTTTAAAAAGTGTATAGACATTAATATTATGTGTAGTAGATGAGTAGTTTGTGAACAGGCATGACTTAGGTTAGTAGAGTGT
>NW_004524594.1:8029951-8032854 GCF_000260255.1 Octodon degus
AAGCTCTTTATTGTTCCCGTTCACAGCAACCGAAGCCTCTACACGTCCGCTCAGCCGCGGCTCACTACTTGTGCTTCCTCCGGATCAGGGAGGCGCGAGTATATATGTAACACGTAAACCAACCAGGGCAAGGCAGATTCAGACAGGGGATAGGTTGGCGTCACCAGTAGCTGGGCAAGGTTGATAACAAGGAAGGCTGTTTACAAAGTATAGCAGTCAGGAAGCAGGAAATGGGCACCATCTTAATAACATGGCTTGGGCGCGGCCCCCAACACTGCCCATTTAACAGTGACGGGGACTTACCAGTGTGGCAGACTGTTCAGACTTAAGACTCGCTGCTCGAACTTATCAGCAGCATTCAGACTGATGATGCAGGGAGGTGAACAGGAGGGCAGCATTGTGGTGGCACCTTCTATGACGCAGCACCGCAGTTTTTCTGGTTGTATTTACACTACAGAACTGTAGTTTCCTGTTCCACTATACATTATAAACAGAACTGCATGGAAGAGCTGTGCAAATAAAAAGCAAACTCATCAAGTTGCAGTCTCCTTTGACCATTTGTTTCCTCACTGAGCGACAAGTTCATTCAATTGGCTGCTGGTCCCAGGAGTGGAACTCAGGCATTAAAGGAGGAATATCTGTATTTGACTCCCATAATCTTCAGTTTCTTTCAAAAGAAATTTACAGAGTCAAGGGCACTATATAATAGAATGATTTAAGGCAGCAGTACCAGTAAGGTTGAGTCCAGGGATGGCAAGCCTGTTAGAGCTACCAATGGTAATAAAAAGCCAGCTGTAGCACTTATGCCACTTCACTAAACCCTGTGAAGGAAAAATAACATGAGTGTTAAAAAAAACCTATTTATAGAAGGTATAATTCACAATCTGTTTTGCTTTGTTATTATAATAAATGCCCTGAAACTTAGTAACTGAAAGCAACATGTGTTTATTATTATCTTACAATCATGAAGACAAGAAGTCTAAATTGTCCCTCACTGGATGAAAATCAAGATCTGGGCAGTATTGAGTTGCTCCTTAGAAGCACTGGAGAACAGTCTGCTTTTTCCCATTTGCTAGCTTTCAGAAGGTGCCTACATTCCTTGGCTGAGGGCTCATTCTTCCATCTTCAAAGACTGCACTACAGTATCTTCAAGCACCTGACACTGACCCTCCCACTTTTCTTGACCCTTCACGATGACATTTGTGATTAAGTTAGACCCACCCGAATAACTGGAAATCCTCACCATGAGAAAGTCAGCTGATCAGCTGTCTTAATTCCATTCATAGCCTTAATTATTTTTGCATAAAACCAAATGTATCCAAAAATTTAAGAAAGTAGAAGCTTCATAGTTTTGGAGCACCACTGTCCTACCTATAAGGCCCATAAATATCTTGTCAAAGTTCAGTCAGCTGGTTTCCTACAAAGTCAACACAAGGACCCGTGTTTCTTGCATTGGTTGGCTGGTAAAAATTCTTGCAAATGTTTATGCTTCTCCCCTTGATGGAATTTATTTGCTTAATTTGACATAAGTCAGAAGTAGCACTACTTCAATACTTATATGTGGATCTTCCTAAATTTTTTATTACTTAATTTGAATCTCTTTTCCATCACCACCTCATTGGCATCTGGAAAGAGTACAGCAAAAACCACACTACTGAGCTTCAAACCCAGGGTCTTATGTGTACTATGAGAATGGTGTACCACTAACTATACCCAAGCCAGCAGAGGTATTGTCACTAGATAATCAGATTCCCCCCTCCCCCGTTATAACCGCTGATTATACAAGGTAGATTGAGTAATAGCCTCAGAAAAAGTCAATAGAGTTGTTTATTTATTCTGGACACTTACAAATATTTATACACAAAACAATTAAAGATCCTCCAAATTATGGCTTAAACTAAAATCTGCTTCCACTGGATACCATTTGTTTTATTTTTATACTTTACAGTATAAGTGCTACATGAGTTCATGACTGCACATTACAGCTCACATGGTTGTTTACTGTGCATGAAGTTATGTCCATGTGATTAGGTTCTGCCCAATGTATGCAAGTCAATTTTTAGAGGCAAGTCAGGGCCCTAGAAGAATGGTGTGCCCACCTCTCACCTCTTTTGCCTTTTTATGTTGGGTCAACTGCAGTGCTGGAGGTGGGCTATCCTTAAGCTACCAACTTCTGGTAGCACATGTCCACAAAGGCAAAGACTGAGAATTATGAGTCAGTGGGTCCTTGAGCTTCTTAACTTCTGTTGCAGGCTGGAACAGCTTTGTGAGGCGAAAGCAAAGTTCTAAGTTGTGTAAACCTACACATGTTGAAATTTCTCCTTAGAGAAGCCTCCCTACACATTTGCTAATGCAAAACAAATAAATCCCCTTGGGGACAATGACAATTTCTAGTCTGAATTCACATTACCCCTAGACTCATGCACAGATCTGGCCAGGAGCAGATCAGCTAAAATGGCAAGCCAGCAACTAAAGAAAACAGAAACAATGCCTGGAAGAGTTGGATTCTTTTGAGGAGAAGGAGATCTGTAGAAATGGTTCTTGCTGTCAGTCATATTAAAAAAAAATACAGGCTTTGTAGACTTTACTTGATTTAAGTTTTCTAATTCCCAGGAAATACAAATACAGTCTAAAAACTACAATCATGTTGGCATTATAAATTGAACGGAGAGAAGAAAAAAGGAGAATCTATTCAGAATTCTACATGGATCTGCTCAAAACACTGTGATCATTTGCATCCTAGTTGCATTGCAACGGCTAAACTCCACAGGAAAGAAATTAAATACTGTATCATGGTGTTTAAAAAGGACAAAATATTGCACTGGTTAAGATTGGTGAAGTAGTTTTAAAATCTATAGACATGTCTATACTTTCAGCATTCTGGGAAGGCGAAGGGGGAGGAT
>NW_004524594.1:8032954-8034870 GCF_000260255.1 Octodon degus
ATGGAGCATTTGTGGAAAATACCAGTAGTGGCACGTTTTGCTTTCCATTAAGGTACTGCATTTTATTTTCTTCGGACAGTTATTAGCAAGAGAGAAAAATCATAATTAAGAACAAGGTGATATAGGTGGGGCAATGTAGTTACACTGAGACATACTCTGTTGGGGTGTTTTTGGTGGTTTTTTTTTTTTTTTTTTGGTGGAACTGGGGACTGAACTCAGACCCCTGTACTTGTCAGGCGAACACTTGTTCTACTGAGCCATCTCCTCTGTTTTTGAAAAAAGAGATCAACCTTGTGTTTTCTTGTGATATTCTGCATGTCTGAGCAGGCTGAAGGGCTGATTCTCCAGTTACTCTAGGTCATCAAAGAGTAGACACCTGAAGTATTGGAGCTAGCACTAGGATTACAGTAAATGTTTGCCAATAGGGGCTGGGGAGATAGCTCAGTGGCATAAGCACCTGTCTGGCAGGTATGAGGTCTTGAGTTCAACGTCTGGAATCAGGAAAATAAAACACACAATAATCAGATAATGTGTCACTACTGTAACAAAACTGACATATTTTTATTGCAACATGAAATTTTTCTGTTTAAGCAAACTAAATTCAATAGCATACATATGGCTTTGTCTAACTGTGGTTCTTTGAAATACAGCATAATCCCAGGGTTGGTGAGAGAAGGAGGGAGAGAGAGAGAGAGAGAGAGAGAGAGAGAGAGAGAGAGAGAGCAACATTATTGTTGTTGCTGCAGTTGTTGTTGTTGTTGTTGTTGTTGTTGTTGTTGTTGAGCCGGGGATCATCCTAGGGTCATGTGCATGCTATTTGTAGGCAAATGTCTTATAACTCACTCATACCTTCAGGCCAGTGTGCTTTATTGTGATAAAACTGGTTTAGAAAATATATTCTGGATTCGTGTTACTTCTGAAGAGCTATTCAGGAAATCAAGCTACTTGATGCAAAGGATAAGCAAGAAAGTGGAAGCTATAGAATGTTCCGTCCACTGGCAGAAATCATCTAGTTGTTTTAATCTATCAAAGTTTGCAAACTCTAATTACCTCTGCCCAGTGAACTCAGGAGCCAAAGCTAATCACACTGTGGTCATCAGAAATGTTCAGCAAACACTTGCCATTTTGCCTTTAGATGTGAAGTAAGACTGCTCTTTTCTGTCCCATGGAGTCAGGTGTGAAGCTAGCTTCACTTTAAGTAACTTCATATGAGAAATCAGGGTGCGTGTGTGTGTGTGTGTGTGTGTGTGTGTGTGCTGTATGTAAAATCAGGTACTTCCTAAATGCTAGTCAAGAACTCTACCACCGGGCCAAGGAGATAGCTCAGCAGCATAAGCACCTGCCTGGCAAGTGCAAGGTCCTGAGTGTAATCTCCGGAATGGCAAAAGAATAGAACTCTACCACTGAGCCACACGCTTAATCACCCTCTATTATTTCTTGAAGAAAGAGTCTGTATCCTCTACTAATGAGATGCTAACTACTGGGTCAGTCTGGGTTCCTGAGACACATAAAATGAGCTAGCAGCTGTTGAGCCACAGTCGCACAGGATGAGTGAGAAGCGAACCCTCGCTGTTTTAAACCTTTGAGTTCTGGGGAGGATGTGCAGGGGAGTCCTACTGTATCATAGCCCACGCTGTGCTCACTAATGGACAGCTTCACTATGCTGCCATGGTAGATCAGTTGTTAGCCCCAAAGAAACAGTTTGGTTTTCTTCACCAAAAAGGAAGAAAATTATTGATGAAGGCTCTTATGGAGTAGCAAAGACTTTATAAGAAAGAAGTTTCTCAAAAAGACAGGCTAATAATTACATTATAAAAAATCAAAGAAACATCTTTGAGAGCTAACTAATATTTGACAGTAATGGACAAGCACTGTGTATGTGTTATTTTAATTCTCATACAATCCTAACTACATAG
>NW_004524594.1:8040910-8053322 GCF_000260255.1 Octodon degus
AGAGACAGAGACAGAGACAGAGCAAGCTGGGATGTAGCTTAGTGTGAAGTCCCTGGGTTCAATTATTCATATTGCAAAGCCATACTCTGCAAGACCTGAGTTCCAGTAAGCTTTTTTCCATCACTTCATGCTGTTGCTTTAGGTTACTGGCTTCACCTCTGTGCTGATGTTCCACACTCTGCCACATTGGATCAGACAAAAACTCTTCCTTTCTAAAGTTGTGATGAAATGTGGCAAATATTGCACATAGCAAAATGTCAAGCAGACCCTAAAAGAACACTAAAACTTAGCTGCCAAACTGTTATTAACAGCAGTAGTTTCAACATGGTTTATTTACTAAAATGCACGTTTGGCCAACTAACTGAATTATGCAAGGAATCTTAAAATAAATTCAAGTGCCCAAGCCTTGACTCTAGATATTTTGGCTTTGTATATCTGGGCAAAGCCTGCCAAATTATTCTTTTCCAATTTCAAAATTTGACTTTCCCTGTCTCCCTCTAAGATTTGGTGTAGATACCTCAGAGATAGCATCATGCAAGAAATAATGACAGCATATGCTACCTATTTAGGTATACGTACTCTCAGCAAGGCATGATAGGGCATTAAACCTGGAGTTCTGCACATGGTTGGCTGTCTTTGTCCTGCCAAAGCCTCAGAAGCTCAAAGGTATGGTTTTTGGACATTGTTGGTTTATGGGGGTTACAACTGACTTGCTGTTAGGAGGTAGGCTCTGGCAGAAGAGGAGGTCAGGGAGGGCATGGCCTGGCAGGCATTATCTCCTTCCCCTTCCCTACCCAGAAGCTTTGAGCAGGGAACCTTTGCTATTCTGCCTGCTACTGGAGGATTTTCTTGTGCAGACAGGGTCATCTGATCCTTCTCTCCTGGAAGCAGCTTTATCTATGCTAGCACTGACTCAGTGATGTGTAGGCAAAGGCTGTTCACCAAACGCAGCACCTTTGCACCCTCGGATACAATGTTTGTGACTTTGTCTCTCTTTTAGTAGCATTCACCAATGTTTTACAATCTGGTTTGGTAGGCATTAGCATTCTACACAGTCTGCTTGGGTATGATTTATGTTACCAAGTTACCTCAGAACTACACATGCCTACACAGAAGCTGTTATTGCTACATTGGAAAAAATTACCACCAGGACACCTTAGGAAGGGCCCTACCACATGACTTTTGGTGCTCCAACCACGGACAATGTTCATTTTGGTGTCAAAGAGCTTCACTCTGGTTCAGAGCCCTATATTTCCTTAATATCATCCTGTGTGTGGTCTGTTTCCCGTTGACCATTGTATAACCAGAATGTATCACCCAAGGAGCCAGGCAAGATAAGGTTAAACAGGTTCCCCAAACCAAGAGTATAATCTTGGAGTGTTTTGAATCTCCTGAGAATTGAAGTCCTCCTCCATTCCGTGGAGTCCCAGCCTTTCCAGGTCTGGGTGGGAACATGAGCAGTTTTCCTCATTCTGCCTGTCATGTCAGCTATGACTTTCCCTCATCATCTGTCTGGAGGCAGCAGTTGTTTAGGTTGAATTTCCCACAAATCCCTCCCTTGGAGCAAACAGATAATCTGAGGCCAAGCGATTTGGGTGGACAGCACTGCACATTGTGACCTGTTATTTGACCAGCAATTTAAAAGCATTGACTGTTTCACAGCTTACAGTTCCACAATGCTCACAGTCAAAATATGTGGCTTAAAATATAAATGGGGGTGCCATAGCCCCAGGATTCATCTTCTGTCATGGTGGACGGACCATAATACATGTTCAGGAGACCCTTTATCACCTTTCCAATCACCAAATTGTAGAACATGTTGTTTTCTATGAGTCCCCTGTGTCCATACACCTGAAAGCCCAGATGTTCTCCCCTAGCAAGTAGGAGTATGAGCATCCCTAATACACGAGATCCCCCTAATACACAGGACCCTGGCCAATTTGGGGAAGTGTGGCATTTGCAGTTCTTCTGCATATCTAAAACAGTCTGTCTGGGGCCCACCCTTTGCCACCTGGTGTATGTGTCATTGTCTCAGAGCCTCCTTAGATGAGAAAAGTTGGACAAGAGATGAAGATGTGTTTCAAATTAGTCAGAGAACCCGAACCGTTAGGTCCTCCAGGCGACTGAGCTGTAGGACACCTTTGACTCAGACACCTTAGGCTCTCCACAGAGACATTCAACCATCCTTCCCTACAGAAACAGAACAATTTCTTCCAGTTATTGAGGTCTGGAAAAGCCAAGCCTTTGAAGCAGAGCTAGGGTACCTGTGTCAGTGTGAGGTTCACAGGAAGATAATTTTCTAACTTCCTATGGGTATTGATCCTTCATGTTGGTTCCCGCAAGTATGTAGCCAGGAGTGATCTTCAGAGTCTAGGCTACAGTCTTGCTAGAACTAAAAACACATTTTTGATTATGGCCTAGAGTGTGTGGGTGGGTGGGGGGCTACTTTGTATTTCCTTATGAAAAGAATGAAAAACCTGCTAAGATGTGGCCAAACAGTAATGAAATGTAATGTAGTTCCTGGACCACTGAGATACAACATAAAATAAAATGATATATGAGATATGATCTATAATATAAATCCCAATTCAGAGGCAATTTTCTCACTTTGGGTCTCCTGGATTAAAGACAATAAATTTAGTGGGGTTACTGGCTCCCAATTCACAGCTAAGAGTGGCAGCCTGCTTTGAGGGCAGTGCTGCCGTATCTTTACCCTGCCATGGGTCCCGTGAGACTCAGCTCTTATTGCTGCAATAAGCCCAGTGGTCGCATGACCAGCAGATTGAGGGGAGCTGTTCACACATGTACTTGTTACTAAGCCTGTTTTCTTTTTCCCATGCTAAGCCTCCACGTTGTAGACCCTTCCTGAGCTCTGGGGGTGGTCTGCTATATGCAGTTTCCAAGTAATGTTTAGCCCTCTAGCAACTAGCTGCACCACTTCTGCAATGAATGACAGTCCATTGCCTGATCCTTTGCAAATAAGGATTCAAAAACAGCAAATGACTTCTCTCTCAAGGTTCTGGGTCATCTTGGATGCTTTTTTTTTCCATATCAGTGGGAAGAGCTCTATCCAGCCTGAGGAAGTCAACACAAAACTAGCAGATACGTGGAGCCACAGGGAAGCTCAGCAAAATCCACAAGCATGTTTTTAAATGGAGTTCCCTGACACTTCTTCCCCAGGAGCAGGCCTGGAGCCTTAACGTGGCTTATTGCAGGCACACATTTTCCATTGTTCACACCCCCCTGGGCTATGCTGGAAAGCCAGGGATGGAGCAATGTCAGCTCACAGAGTTCTTTTTTTTTTTTTGGCGGAACCGGGGATTGAACTCAAAGAGCTTTTCAAGGGTGTCCTGATGAAACTTTCCGACTAAAGCTGGGATCAGAGCCTCAGGCCATCTTTAAACTTCCATCATGGAGTTGGGAGGTAACCTTCTTCCTTGGACATTTTTTTTTAATATTGTAGTTCAATAAAGTTTATTTTTATTGTTTTTCTAAGAAATTTCTACAACAATTCTTTAGATTTTGTAGCTTGCAGTGCATTGATCCTTCTTCCACTTTTGAAATGATGGTGACTTATTTTCTACAGCAATAAAAGAGGACCTGTGTACATGACTCTGTATTGGGTCAATGATATCTCTTCGTGATTGCGGACTGATCAGGTTTACAATCTTCCAGATGAGAACATGATAAAGGCTAAAGGAAAGAAGCAAATGGAATGATGTCTTACTGTCTATGAAGCTCCAGGAGAACTGAAACTCTCTTGTAGAATTTGAGATTCTCTCAGGGGTAAGACCTATCCTGGGTCTTAACTCAACCAATCTAAAGTCATGAATAATTAGGGTCCCCTGAATTAGCAATCTAGGAAAAGGACAACATCCAGGGCCTGAAACTCTGGGGCTCCCTGGGGACTGCCACCTTAGTTTCCTGGTCTGCTTTAACATTTCTCTGAGAAGTTGTGGTAGCTCCCCTTCCATGTCCTAGAGAGTGCATGGCTGCCTTCCCCTAAGCGCCCATAGAGCATCTGAATGTTCAAGGCTCTCCCAGCCATATTTTATGTTTTTCTCCCTGAACTTATGAGGCCTGTCTCGTGCATATGAAGGGTGGTGAAGGCACACTGACAGTCCACATGTATGTAGACAAGTATCCCTTCAGCCACTGAAGTGCTCAGGAATGAGCTCTGCTTCCTGCAATGAGGTACCTTTTAGCAGAGTTTTTACCTCAGTGAAGGGATTCAAGTTACCGTGAAGTACCTTGCAAGGCATTCTTTCTCTTTCACAAAATTCTTACTGTCTATGAAATATTCAGTGTCAGGACCCTTGCGGGGTAGGCTTTCAAAGTCCATCCAGGTGTAAAGCACCACATGCATCAGCTTAATACAGTCATGTTCTGGCTCACCTCGCCATGCTGGTATGCTCTTGGATGTTTAAACAAGAAGGCTTAGTCATGGCTGATAGCTCCAGTCCTGGGGTGTTGTTGAGGGCATGTGTGGTCTCTTCAAAAGCTTTTTGCTATTCTTATGCTCACAAGTGAGGTGCTTGTGGCGTTTGTGGTCTCATAAGGGGGCTTTCCCAAGACTGAAGTTCTATAGGATCTTCAGATCCTTCAGAAACCTGCAACCCTGAGGAACTCTGGAAAGTGGCATTGGGATGCTGGACCTAGGGTTGAGCAAACTATTTGTTCTCTCTTAGACCCAAGAGAATATTGTTTCGGTGACAGGTGGAAGCCAAGGCACTTAACTTTCTCCTGGCAAATTTGTGCCTTCTGCCTTGAGACCTTAATTCCAGCTTCCCACAGGATCATGAGGAGTCACTGTGTCTCTTTCATGCAGCCTTTCTGTGCTTGACTAGCCAACAGCAGGTTATCTGTATACTGAAGCAATGCACAGCCATCTTGACCTGCAAAGAAGGTCTCCAGGTCAATGGCTAGTTCTGTGCCAAAAATGGTCAGAAATTTTTGAACCCTTGGGGTAGGCTTTGTTGTCATTTTTAGGATTTTCCAAATGGAACGGAAAAATTAGCTGACACTATGAAGCCAAATAGATGCCTAAGTAGGCATCCTTGAGGTCTAGACATGTAAAGAAAGTTGCTTTAATGGGTTAATGCCCAAGGGCATGTAAGGGTTTGGGGCAACTGGATACAGAGTAATGGTTCACTGCTTGCAGATCCTGAACTGGCCCACAGTCATCTGTGCCTTGATTTTTTATTGAGTTATATGTTTCATACAGGGTCTCACTATACAGCTCAGACTCATAGCAATTCTCTTATTTCAGCTTCTCCTGTGCTGGGATTACATGCTTGCCCAACCACACCCAGGTGTGGTGGCCAGATTGATGGGCCCAGGTCAGGAAAGGCATGGCATGAGGTACTGGGGATCAAACCCAGGTCCTTGTGCTTGCTAAGCAGGTACTTAGACTGCTGAGCTATCTTTCCAGCCCTTTGCCCTGATTTGGACCTGCAAGAGAGGGATGCTTTAAGTTAACTGTCCATTTGAGGATGCTGTAACTAGAAACCTTTCAGAGAACTGGCTCAGGCTTTCTGCTGGCCTGTGGAGCATCTCTCACATCTTACTCATGTTCGTGGTCCTTTTTATGCCTCCCTTTTGAGGGCTTTCTGGTACTGTGTGCCTGAGGTCATTCTTCCTTCTGCTTTGGATCCCACTGGGGTTATTCTCCTGGGAACTGATTGCTGGCATAAGCCTGGCGATCCAGAATTCTGGTAAAGACACTTCCTCAACCATCTTAGGACAGCCTTGACTAACCTGTGGGTTAGGAGTGAGGCAGGACTATAAAAGAAAAAGTCAAGTTTCCCCAAACTTCCCCCTTCCAACAGCTGTTGTTCTCTGTTTCAACAGAGACCAAAGTAGTGACTTTTTTCCCTGTAAATAAAGTTTTATAACCTCCTGTGCCCATAACATTCTGTTCTGCCATCAACATATGTTAAGTTGAAAAACTTTCACAGTTTAGCAAATTTCCATTGCTTTACTTCTGTAAATTTGCCCACCCACAACTTTTTAGCCACCAGAGGGAATAAGCCCATCCACAACATGGATATAACATGAGCACTTCCTTTGCTCAGAGCTCAATCTTTAGGGCCAGAGTCTGCTAAGTTAGTGGTTACCTAAGATAAAATCTTGCCTCTCTCATGATCTCTCTGGTCTCTTGTATCCTGCAATAGAAGGAGCTACTGCTGCTAAGTCCTTTTGAATAAGTGGATTCAGATAATGAACCACAACAACCCAATCACTGCTTGAGGTTTGTCAGTATGTGAAAGAGTGGGATTCTTAGTTAAGGAGGTCAGTGATGGTAAAAGGCTGATTCACTTAAACTGCTCTTCTTCCTTGGATCTGCCTCTGTGGGTGTAGTGAATGGGTCCTTTGCCTCTGGAAGTGGCATCTGTATGGCAGCTAGATGGAGTCTGAAGGTTGGGCTGCTGGTGGGGGGTGTTCTCCTGATGGCACCTACAGGTATGTGGGGAATCAAAAATGGGTGGCTGAAGGGATGCTATCATTGGAGGGGTCTCCAGAGAGGCCTTAGATGGCACGTGGAGAAAGGCAATCCATGGGGGCTTCTGACATGACGGCCCTGGGTGGTGCTGGCAGTGCTAGACACTGTAAGAGACATGGAGGTGGGCGTCTTCTGATTGCACAGATGGGATCAGTTTGTTTGGCTTTGTCTGACATTTGAAAGCAGCTATTACCCCTGGTATTATCACTCTGCAATTCCCCTCAGTGCATACTTTCAGCTCCAGTGGTCAAGAAAGCACAGAGTCTTGCCCAGACTTGAACATTCAGTGCAAGAAAATGGGTCAGAATGGCTGGGGTCTCTGTAGCAACCATAAATACTTGACTCATTTTCTCCTTATCAAGTGGGACGGACGGTGGACCATCCCAAGCCAAATGATGGCCAATCAATTTCCCAGAAATACTAGAGCTTTCTAGGGGTCAGCTTAACACCATAGCCATCTGTATATCCCTTTCTAAAGTTATTTAACACACACCTTAGGGGAGTCAGTCTTCCACCCCTTTCTTCTCCTTAGCAGACAAGTTTCACAGACAAGGAGGATGGAAGGGAAGGGTTTTCATTGTACAGGTTCCACATCTACCTGCTTGTCTGTCTCTGCCTGCTCTTCTGGTAGAGGTATTTCAGGTCCTTCCTCACACTGGCAGAGTTGCTGGGGCCTTTCATCATGTTCAGTTATAGGAGGAGCATCATGGAATTATGAGTTAGGGCTCAACACTAACATCTGCCCTGTGGTCAACTTGGAACCTTCCCATAGTCTTGTTCATAGCCAAATACAACAACTCAAACCTTGGAGGAGATGGCTCAGTAGAATAAGTGCTTGGGCTGGTGAGATGGCTCAGTGGTCTAAAGCACCTACTTAGAACAAGCTTAACAAAGCACAGGGACCGCGGTTCAGTCCCCCAGCACCACATGCCAGCCAGCCCTGCCCCCTGGTGGGCTGAGCTGGCCACACACACAAATAAATAAATAAATAAATAAATAAATAAATAAATAAAATTAAAAAAAACAACAACAAAAAAAACCCCTCAAACCTTCCCTGTATCACCCAGGGCCTTGGAATCACAGTCTTATTCCTTGTGGAATGACATTGGCAACGCCAGTACTCTAGTCTGCCTCTCAGTTCCTGAGACTTATAGCTTCAGTTTCAATGAAATGTTGACAACTCTGAGAGGTGATCAGACTTCCTGCTACCCCTTTAAAGGCAGAACTACCCAATGGAGCCTGGGTTTTACCAAATCTGGCAGGCAGCAATCCCTGAACTCTTTCCTGGACCTCCCAGTTCCACTGAGCCTATGAAGCTCCCCACTTGGCATACCCAGAGGGGCCAACCTCTCTTAAAGATCAAATAATCCCTTAGTATCAGGCAAAGTCACATTTCCCAGTGCTCTGAGGTTCAGACTCCATCCACAACAGAGCTGGAAATGTACCACGTCTGAACCCCAGCCATAAGCACCAGGAGATGCTGGGGGATTTTCATAGAGAGACGGCACACCAAGGCCTACTTGCTTCATTCATGTGGTGCTGACTCAGTGGATTCCTGTGTAAAGGCTGAGCACAAACATGGCATGGCTGCACCCCTGCATACAATGTGTGTGTCTCTGTGTCCCTTACATGGGCATTCTACAGTCTGGGTGGGTTTGACTTTTTGTGTTACAGAATTACTTCAGGACTGCACATGCCTACACTAAGGCTGATAGTACTATATTACATAAAATGTTCCCATTCCAACAGGTCAGAAGGGGCCCTACCATGCTGCTTTGGAACTAGGTGCCTGTGAATTAAAACCTCTACAAACTGTAAGGTAAAATAAACCTCTCCTCTTTCAAGATGTGTGCATCCAGGGTTGGATCTTAGCAACAAGGAAAATAGCTCCGACAATAAGCAACTCTACCACTGAGCTGCAGCCTTAGCCATAGAGTTGTATTTCTTTAACCTGCATACTCATGCTTTGATAGAAGCTAGTATATGCCCATTTTACAGATCAAATGTGGTATTTTATTTGTCTATGCACACAGATTGTAAGATATGAGTCTTTTATATGTACTGTATTTTCCAGATACATGTAATATTTAATATAGATGTAAAAGAGAACTAGGACAATTAAGGAACATTCAATGTCTTCAATTTTCTGCTTTTCTTTACAGAGGGGCTACGAAGAAGCCCTCCCTTTTTTACTTGTCATTAGGAATCCTAAATTCCTGTATGATTTTTCCCCCTAGCATTCATAGTGAACATGAAGAAATGAGGTTTAACGTGATCAATCAGTGTGATTTGGAAGTTTAGAGACAACTAGAGACCTTTGAGAATTCTGGTCAAGAAAGGCACTGAGGATATTCCTTCCAGTCATACTACAGCATTCTGATTTAAGGTATGACAGCATTCTTACCATTATTATTTTAAAAATAAAGACAAATTCTAAAGAAGCATTTACAAAAACATCATGGGAGAGTTCTTCAGGCTAACTTGGAAATTTTCTGAATGAATCAGTGTGGAAGCAACGTTTTACTCACCTAGTTTCAGGGTCAAAGAATGGATCTACAATATCTGATTAGCTTTCCCATTTCTGAAACAAAATACCAACCACCCACAACTCAGAGGACAAACAATTACTCCAATTTACTGTTTTGAGAAGGTTCAGTGCTTGGTCTGCAGGATTTAAAGAGTAACGTCATAGTGAAATTATTTGGTGGAGGCTGGAAACTCCTGACTGAGGGAAGCAGAACTGGGGAACACTGCCAGAGAACAAGGAGCTGGGGACTAAATACAGCACCTAAGGCCGCATCTCAGCACACATTTTGAAACACACATGATGTACTTCATCATAAATCAGTGAGCAGAAATGGTACTTATGCTAAATGGAGCTCTTTAAGTCACTGGTTATGTGTCAAATCCATCAAAAAGGACTCATACCTTTATTATTTATTTATTTATTTATTTATTATATTTAGGACAGGGTCTTTTGGGTCTCACTGCATAGATCAGACTCTTAGTGATCCTCCTGTTTACAGCCTCCCAAGCGCTGGGATTATAGGTGTACGCCACCACACCCAATCTCAATCACCATCTCAGCATGCTCCAGGGATGGGGCCGGCACAGCAGGCCCTTGCATCTTCCTAAGCAGGTGCTTTAATCCGCTCAGCTCCTTGGTCAGCCCTAGGACTCACATTTTAGTTTGGCTGGTCTAGAACAGCAGTCTATAAGGCTTTCTTTTTCTGCTGCTCAGAGTCCCCCACGCAGCTTTCTTTCAAAGCACCAAAACTTCATGGTCATCTTAACATTTCAAAAGCCTTTCCCTCAAATAGATCTCTTCCTCTGGGCAACCTTATTCTAAGACTAATTTTGCAAGTTTGCTTGATCCTAGCCAACTAATATATGTTCAAATGTTTACTAATCTTGCTCTCTTTTCTTCCATTTTCAATCGCTAGTAACATCAACTCTATTTGATTTAACCCCAGGTTCTGGTGCGTACTGGGCAGAGTGAGTTTGAGATCTGTAAGTGACCCAAAACTCCTAAGCAGTTGGGACTATAACATCTACGCAGCCTGCTTGCTTCTGCTTTTGTTAGGATGCCGTAATGGCCAGAATATGTACCTTTATACCCCATCTTTACCTACCACCTAAGCAATGTCATTTTAGTCAAATCAGGTACCATTTTTCTCCCCCTATATCTTCCATCAACTGTGTTTTAAATGCAAATTAGGTACCACTGTCCCCCTTCAACACTGCTTCAAATGCAAAGTTGTGGTGAATACATCTGCCTAAAGAAAAGTTCAAATACAGCTTTTCACCCTCTATGCATTTTTTTTCTAAATATCAAGAGCATAGATAGTTGATTGAAGGTCATTTTCAAACCACTTATGTAAAGTGGAAGCTATGAAAACACTCACTGTCACCCTAGGTAACAAGATACAAAGAAAATCCACATTTTAATAAATGCCCTGGGTACCATAACTTCAGTCTTACCTACAGAATCAATGTGGCTACTGCATTAAATTGTATGAATACTGCTTCTACCTTCAGTTTTCTTCTGAATACTAAGAAACACTCACCCAGGCAGCTTTAAGTTTAATATTTCCCCAGTGATAGAAAGCTTTTAATGTGACACTGTATGAGCCCAAGAATGAAACTAAATGAATAACAAAGAGCACATGAAATCATTATATTCTTTGTCACTTGCCAGTTTGTGGTCTTGAATAAATTCCCTCAGTTTTTCCTCATGAAATCCATGAATACATTGAAACTTTTACTGTCTTACAGGGAAAGTTTACTAGTTTAAGAAAGATGTATCCCATTAGAAATTTTTATGAAAAAATAGTGAAAAGCTTTAAATTCCCTCCAAAATATGAAGAGAATGTGTCCTTCCCAATAAGGGATATATGATTTGAAAATAAATTCCATAAATTTGATTGAAATAATAAGGATAATAAATTGAGCCTAATAATACTTCAGGTATATCTCAGTGTCCGTCATTATACTCTTAAATTCAGAATTAGAATCTACAATTAGTTCTATAGTTGATGACACTCTTATTGGGTTCTTTTTGCATAACCTATCTTTACTGTTCTATAAAAATTGTTCTGGAATTCACATTAATATAGAAAAAACAAACAAGTTTGGACAGAAAAAAGCAGTGGTACAAAAACAAACATCCCCCCAAACAAAAAGTCACTTTTACAATGCTGAAATTATTATTCTACTTTATTTTAGAAGCCCTCTAAATCATTCATAAAGATAGTTAAGATATCCTGTGTATATTGAAAAGCAGAAAAGAAATATGTGCATTTGAAAGTTTTAAATTTTTTCCAATGTTCATTTTTCTACTTAGATAATTTCTGTCCTTTTTATACTTTGCCCTTTCTAAAGTTGATTCTGGGCTGGGGAGATGGCTCAGTAGAATACGCGCTTCCCTGGCAAGCACAAGGGTCTGAATACAATCCCTGGTTCCAGAAAAAAAATAAATGAAATAAAGTTGATTCTCAGCTTTCAAAGTTGGTGTCTAGGCATGATAATCCTGATTTTGGATGATGGGTAGGTAGAAATGAACTTTACATTGAGAGCCACAAGATGTAAAAAAAAAATATGTACCTTGGCCAAAAAAGAAGCACCTTACAGTTGAGGCCAAGGAGATTGCAGCTTCTGAAGAGACTGACACCACTAAAAAGGAGTCAAGTATTTAGCCCCCAGGAGATAGGAAAGGTACCATGAAGTTATCTGAGGAATTGACCAGATCTAACCAATCACAGTGTCAAGAGGATAAAGTGATAAACTATTTGAAAGACTTTGCTTTGAGAAGAGATTTCCAGGATGCCCTGCATACTCATGCCCACTGAGAAAAATGAATCTCAAGTCTCCTCACCTAGGTATTGAGGGGCTGCTGCAGCCGTGACACACTAGGGCCTATCTATTGCCCCAAGTGCCATCAGCAATTCGGATCATGCACATGGTCATGATTCTGTAGGCATGAAGAATGCCAGAACTATGGGTTCATGGAGGCTTCCACACAGATTTCAGAGAAAGGACCAGGTGAACATGCAGTGTAATATGGTGAGGTGAACTGCCATCAGCAATTCGGATCATGCACATGGTCATGATTCTGTAGGCATGAAGAATGCCAGAACTATGGGATCATGGAGGCTTTCACACAGATTTCAGAGAAAGGACCAGGTGAACATGCAGTGTAATGTGGTGAGGTGAAAGCCAGGAGCCCTACAAAGGACAGTACAGGAAGCTGTGAAAGTGAAGCCAAATTAGAATGGAGACCTCAGTAATTTGGAAATGCTAGGGTTGTGTAACACATTCCAGGGAAAGTCACAGGCTGTACGCAGAGCCAGTCCAGGAGAAAGGGATGTGGGCTGAGGTCAGCAAGGTCATAGGGTGAGAATTTTCCACCCC
>NW_004524594.1:8053452-8060139 GCF_000260255.1 Octodon degus
TGGCTGTTAGACAAGGAGCTTCAATATTTAACACTTGCCCTGTTTGTTTTTAGTCTTGCTTTGGTCTGATCTTTCCTATCCTATTTCCATCTGAGACTAAGAATGTCTATTCTGCCCTCTCAAATGTTGGCAATATTTATTTTTCATTTTTATGCAGGCTCCACAGCTAAGAATTTGCCCTGAGTCTCCCAGGAGATTTTGGAATTGGACTTTTCAGCAATGCTGAAACTATTAGAGTATAATGACTTTTTGAGTTGAGCTAAACATATTTTGCATAGTGAGATGGATGTGAGACTTTTAGGGTCTAGGGAATGAATTCTATGGTTGAGCCCTAAAATGTCCCCCATAAGCCTCATATATTCAGAGGTGGGGTTTTTATAAGTCGATTGGATTACTAGGGTTGTATTCATCGGTGGCTTATTCTTGTGATGCATTCATAGCTAGCTGTGCTCTGGAATGGTAGATTGCAGTCAGATAATGTGAGTCACTGGAGTATGATCTGCAAGGATTTTTTTCTTATTCCTCATTTCATTCTCTTCTCTGTTTCAAAGTCTTCATGCCTCAAGCAGCTGTCCTCCACTAGGCACAAGTGCTGAACCATTTCCCTCTTTGAACCGGCCAAGCATGAACTGATTTCTTTAAAATGATGAGACAAGAGAAATATTTCTTCTTTAAATTCAAGGTATCAGGAATTTTGTCCCAGCAATGGGGAAGTGATGAATACATCTTGGTTCCTGGCTGTTTTGAAAATTACTGTCCAGTATGGCTGTTTTATATCTTTATAGATTGCTACAAGCTACAGACTCAAATATAGAAATGCTCAAAAATAAAAAAGCAAACCAATAAGGCAACCATCACAAGAAAATTAGATATTGCAATAAATGTAGGCAATGAAAGCCTGTGCACAATTATGTTCTTCTTAATTATTCTGCTAGACAGCAGCTTAAAGGTAGAGGGCATAGTGTCTCAGATGAATACAACTAATGATGTTTTTTCCTTGAACCCTCTTGGGCCAGGTTCAAAGTTTGGCACTCATACAGTATTTTTTTTTTCCTAAGCCAAAATATGGGAGCGGGTATGAAATGTTCAGGCTTTTGGTCACTGTTTTAGGTTTCTTACTAGTTTCAATGATTGTGCTAGATAATATGAAGATTGGCAATGTAAATGGTAGAAGAATTTATCAAGAGTCAAAAATAGAGACAAGACTGTTTATTTAGATCATAGTACATTGGCAAGAGGGATAGTGGGCCATCTTCCAGAAGAAAAATTGCAAAGTCACTAGAGTGAGACACTAGAGTTTTCACAAGTGGTTTAAGACCTGGAAAATGGTCTTAGTGGAAATGTAGACATCTTAGAAATACATCTTATAAGGGCTGGCAAGACAACTAAATGGACTATTCGCCTGCATAGGCAAGAGCAGGAATTGGGGCTCGATCCCTGGCACCACATGCTGCATTGGCCCTGCCCTTTGGCATGCTGAACTGGCCACCGAGACCAGGCATGGTGGCACAAGCCTATAATCTCAGTGCTGGGGAGGCTGAAAACAGGAGGATCACTACAAGTCAAGGCTGGTAATGAGACACTGTGCCAAATACATAAAAAAGAAGAAATACATTTTATAAGGCACCTATACCTACTCATCTTCCAGAGATACCTGTATTGTAACTAAAGTTGTCTAAAAATGATGGAACACTGACAAGGTTATTTAATGTAAACTTACAAAAGCCCCTTGAATATTACATCAGAATATCTATACACATAAACTCTTCAAGAAAGATGGTCCAGGGCTCAATGTAATGAACAAATAAGTCGTATGCCTATTTTTGCCCTGTGCATTTACTAGACCAGGGTATCTGATGACTGCCTACTGCTTGGGCAGGATGATTGTATCAGCAGAATTATTTGGTGCTGAGAATTTTAATCCTCCTATCCTATCACCTATTATAAGAACTATCTCAGCATTCCACTTCTGGGTTTTTACATTGGAGAATTTTCAATGTTCCATTTTAAAACCAGAGCAAATCTGATGGCTTTGAAAGATTTGAAAAGAAATGCCAGCTTTCCAATATGTCCTCCTTTATTTTCAACAAGCCCAAACTAAAATGATCCTCTTTCCACACGTTTAGTAAAAATGCAGCCTTTTATTTTTTTAAAATCACCTTGTTTATCAATAAAATTTTGAAAAAAAATCACCTTTGAAAGGACTACAGTGTGTGTAAAATATAGATTGTGAATCTTCCCTGGACTTGGGATATTCAGCAACCATTATAAAAACATTCAGCTTCTGAGAAAATTATATGCTGTTACAATACTGGCTGACTCAAATGTCCTTATGTGACAAATATGGAATCCCTGGTAAATACATTAGGCAGGGTGACTCAGGCTTGAAATAAAATATTTTTGCACCTTCTGTGCACAAAACACCACATTGTGTCTAAGGTGGGCTGCAAAAGAACTTTCTTCAGGACTGTGTAATCCAGATGAGTAGGATCAACCCACGTCAAAATTTCTCCATTTAGATTATAATATGGAGCAAAGAATTAGCCTGGGTACACTGGATTGACCTTTGGGCACTCTGGGATTTCGAACAGTAGAATTCATGGCCACAGTTCCAGAGATGTTAGGTTCTCTGCAGGGCAACTTGCTTCATCCACTAAAGCATTTTTTTCTGAGCAATATGAAAACTTCTGCATTTCTGCGTGTTAGTTCAGTCAAATCAGGAGTACATGATATCCTCTTAGTTTACACTCTTATATTTTTCCTTTTTTTATACTATGTGTAAAGAGTTGGCAGGCATAAAATTTAGGGAGACACTTACAATGTTGTTTTTAATCTTTCCTTTTCAATGTATTTATAAATAGCATGGTAAACTGTGAACTTCTTTCCTTGAGAAATGCTGCTATCCCAAGAGCTTAGTCAGTTTCAAAGCTTTTGCAAGGAGCTGCATTACTTAGATTTCTTTGAAATGAATACAGTTATTAAAAATAGCCATGATTGTAGCTACTTGGGATATTGGCTCTAAAATTGATTCAGCCTGGGAACTTGTTTCTAAAATTCACGTGTACATAAACGTGCTCAAGTGAACATGCCAAAAGATTGTGGTTTAAGGAGAGAAAAGTTGCCCAGTTACTCAGTCTTAATGTAGTTTTTGCTTGATTTCATTACTTTAAAAATGAGATGCAAATAAAGAATAGCTAACCATCCATTCTTTTTAAAATTTTTCTTTGTAATAAAGCATTGTTGGGCTGGAGAGATGGCTCAGTGGTCTAAAGCACCTACTTGGAACAAGCTTAGCAAAGCACAGGGACCGCGGTTCGATCCCCAGCACCACATGCCAGCCAGCCCCGCCCCCTGGTGGGCTGAGCTGGCCACACACACACACACACACACACACACACACACACACACAATAAATAAATGTAAAAAAAAAATAAATTTAAAAAAAAAAAAAGCATTGTTAATCAACCTAAGAACCTATGGTGGCATTTGTGACAATGTTTGTCCTTAAGTAACTAAGCTCTTGAAATGTGATAGTGTTTCTAAATGTGGGGATGGGTGAAACACTTCTTATAATAAGAAGATATTTTATTATGACTTCAGTGATATGTCCCTTCCGGGTAGAATTTGGAATTTTTTTGAGCAGAGATTATCTTTCCCTGAAGTGAAATTTCTCCCATAGAAAACCCAGGAATGGTATCTTAAGAATAGTCTTACTATTGCCAATGCTTCCTACGCACCAGGACAAAAATACCATTAGAATAAAGTTCCAAACTCAAGTCTCATCCTTCTACTTTTGATGATAGCTACAAAGAAGAAAGAAAAGGCAAAATTTTGTATTCAGCCCATCTTAGTGTTTAAGGAATTCTGAGTTCCTCACAAAGAGGTCTTTCTTTGTGTAAGTTTACCTATCTTCAGCTGCCTCACCTATCCAGGTGATCTTTACCTTTACTCTATTTCTCACTTTTGATTCTTACTATTTATTTCTATCTGTAGCTTCTTTTTTTCTTCTCTTCTTGTTTTATATTTTTTCCATTCCTTAAACTACACCTTCCCTTCTGCTCGATGTTTCTTCTTTATGACTTCCTAAATTCAACTCTCTTTTTTCTTTTAAACTTTTAAAAAGCTGTTGGGCATATTTTATGAGTTCCACTTTAAAATTTCCTTTGTATTAAAGGATCACTAATCTATTTAAGAAAAATGAACTGTATCTTCTTCAAGAAAATTTTACCATTATTAACATTTGTCTGGAGCTATCAGTGTAACACTCACAAGTTGTTAACATAACGTGTCTACTGCATTTTGCTCACATTAGGGTTGCAATTATGTTTTTTTTTATGGCACACTGATTTCTGTCTCGACTGAAGTACTACAAGCAAAGGATCTGATTTTTTTCAGACACATGATACATTTGATATTCATTACTTTGTACTCAGCAGATATCCATTTATGCCATTAATGTGCCAAAAGTGGTCACTTAAGTTTGTGAATTATAAAAATATGTTAAGTCCTTTGCATAAGAACACAGAACAGTTTGGATTTATCTGACATGTACTGAGTTTGTATTTTTACCTGTTCATGTATTTGATGATAATACTACTTTTAAATAATAGGACTACGTGTTTAATACTTGAAGCTAATATTTCCAAGTTTCTGATGTGTGTCCCAAAAACAAAATCTAGGCCAGTACATCCTTAATTTATTTATTTTTCACCTAATTTAATCTATCATTTTGAGATGTTATTAAAAATAAATGCCTGATTTGTGCTTATATAACTATTCAGGTTTTATATGTCTGATATGGACTCACATATTTAAGTTTTAAACCAGATTTTAATATGGCCAATATTCAGTATTAGAACTCCACTACCAGAAGAACTAAGCAAACTGCATCCACCAGGTATAAGAAATTGTATCTATCCTAACTATTTTGAGTATACAGGTACAAAATGGTCATTCATTTGTATCCCCCTTTTTTGGTTAGTTTTGTCCAAGAAGGGCATTCCATTCTCATTTAAATACTGTAGGTGCAAATTAAAAAAAAAAAAAAAAAAAAAGGGGGCTGGTGAGATGGCTCAGTGGTCTAAAGCACCTACTTGGAACAAGCTTAGTAAACCACAGGGACCACGGTTCAATCCCCCAGCACCACATGCCAGCCGGCCCCGCCCCCTGGTGGGATGAGCTGGCCACACACACACACACACACATAATAAATAAAAATAAATGTAAAAAAAAATTAAAAAAAACAAACAAAAAAAATAAATACTGTAGGTGCATGAATTCAGCAAAATATCCCAATATAGTCCAATATTTCATAATAGTAGTGGGCTTTATATAAGACTAGCAATATCCAAAGTTGTTGACTTAAGCATTTTACAGCTCATCATGTTAATATGGCTTTACTTTTTATACTTAATTTTCATACTTTTCCACTGGATAGTTAAGACCAAAAAAGAGTAAGACCTATGTAATAAGAAATGTAACTTTTGTGTCTGATAAGTCAGTCAAGTCCCCTCAGCATTTAACATGAAACCCTGTACCTCAGATTGTAGATCCTTTGTCAGTGTCAGCCATGTGGATGAGTCGCTGCCATTGCTTGACCAATTTGCTCTCTGAGAAAGCTTGAGAGAATGTTTTCTCTCCATGTGACTCTCCTTAGGCACACTCTACATTATTGATCACTTTCCTTTGTGGCCCCAAAATCTCCTTGATCAGAAAATTTGGGACACATTTGAGTTACAGGATATAACAGTACAGGTTCTCCTATTTCCTGAGTACTTACTGAACTTGAAAGGCTAGGGCCAAAATGTTGGTTGTCCTTGTAGCCTTTCTTTTTATTTAATTTTTGGTCTGTACTCTGAAGTTGTTAATCTTCCAGAAGAGAAGCTTAATGATGTCATTACCCTACAACATAGGCAGTTGAGATTAACCTCACTATCTGTCTGAATATAAAATATCTTAGACATAACATGGAACAGATATTTTCCATCAAGTATGGTTATGTTAAACTACGAGTCCCTCCAGAATATGAACAAAAAGATTAAAAAGATAAAAATTTAAACAAATAAGAATAAGCATTTATATATTTTTACACAGAAATTTAGAAGTATAACAATATACAGCCTTGAGGTGAAACAGTCCTGTGACTTTTTATTCTGATGGTTTCATTTATTACCCCTTTTGTTTAAAACAAACCTTTATTTGAGAGACAGTATGTACCAGTGTACTCAGAATAGTTAGGATAAATATACAGCTCCATTATCTTAACTCAATAAATAGAGAGGTTTGTTCTAATAGTATTTGAGACAGGATATCAGGTCTGAATCCGGAACAATGATTAACCACTAAGACAGCAATATGCAGTGTAATAATTATTGAACATGTACTAGTAATCAATTCTGAAACAGTCTCATTGCTATTTCTCAATGAAAGTATTTATTCATTTTTTTCTATTTTGTATTTTTTTATTCTGCCTTATCTAGGTTTCATTTTTTTTCAAATTAAATTGGGAGGACAGATTCAATAACACATTGCATATATTCTTCCTAGTGATTAATTGCTGTACAAGATGCAGACATGATATCCTATTTACAAACTCCATTAGAACAAATCACTCTATTCATTAAGAGGATGTAACTATATATCTATCCTAACCACTTTGAATACACACATACAGAATGGACATTCATC
>NW_004524594.1:8066748-8068255 GCF_000260255.1 Octodon degus
TGCCCAGAAGGTGCATGTTCTGCTGTGCCCATGTTGCTCAATGTACCAATTCAATTCTGGTAACTACATGCACTCTTTCAGCTTGAGGAAAGTTGGTAAGGATGGTTAAGATGCTTCTGCTTAGCTTAGGAAATGACGTCTTAAAAAGTGAAGGGCTTAACATCAAACCTTAGTGTCCACAAAGAAATTGAGTTTTAGGGGGCTGTTGAGATGGCTCAGTGGTCTAAAGCACCTACTAGGAACAAGCTTAGCAAAGCACAGGGACCATGGTTCAATCCCCCAGCACCACATGCCAGCCAGCCCCGCCCCCGGTGGGCTGAGCTGCACACACACACACACACACACACACACACACACACATACATAAATAAAAAGACTTTGAGTTTTAGTTTATATATTCACATTTTTACACATGACTCAAAAGTGACAATACCTTATATTTAACTGCAAAGGGAAATCCTTACATATTTTTAAAAAGCATGGGTTTCTTGATTCCTTTGCCACTGAGGACTAAAAGCTTTGCCACTGATGATTTCTCACTCATCGCTGTATCATGAGATTAGAGGGAGGGCTGCAGAGATATTCTGGCAAATGACATGATCATTGTGTATAATTTCATCCTAAAAATATTTTATAATTACAAGAAGAACCACCATGAAGCCAAAGCTGAAGGACTGAGAGAGGCATTTAAATAGACATAGACTTTGGGGACATTATTGAGACATGGTGAATAACCAGTCCTTAACCTTGTCTTAGTTTCATTCCTCCTATTGTGAGATAATGCATTTGCATATTGTTGAGGCCAATGCAATTGTGGTTTTTCTGTAACCCACTTCTGATACCAGCACAACTGTTAGAAGTCACTAGCAAAGCCATCATGAGTTATGCTGCAGTAATAAATTAACTCCCCTATCTCAGTTACTAAGTAGATGATAGACTCATGCTTGCTTATATTATTCTCATAAAAGTCTGAGATCAATTCCTTATCTTATTCTTATGTTATCTTGAATTTATGCCCTTCATGTCTTGTTTTAAAGAAGAATGAATTAGAGTGTAAAGCAATGTGCATATATGGGCTAGACTGGAAACAGATGTATCTTTCTTCCATTGAAAGTATATTGGCTGGAATTCAGTCATGCATGTAAAAACTAACTATAAAAGAAGCTAGAAGGTCTAATTCTCCTTCCTGAGGTCTTACACATAGATATAGTATGAGAAATGTATGATACTATATCCACCACTCATAGTGAGGAGCAAAAATCTTTTGCTTGGGCTGGCCAAATAGCTCAGCAGATTAAAGCTCTTGAAAGGAAGCACAGGAGCTAGGGGTTCAATCCCCAGATCTGACATGCCAGCCCTGCCCCCAGGGTGCACTGAGATGGCAATTGTGACTGGGAGTAGTGGCATGCCTGTAATCCCAGCTCTTGGGAGGCTATAAACAGGTGGATCACTATGAGTACAATCTAGTAGTGAGACCCAGAACACCTTGTAGACCATTCTCTAAAAT
>NW_004524594.1:8068875-8077325 GCF_000260255.1 Octodon degus
AGAGAGGCAGAGAAAGAGCTAGACTGACGGTGAGTGAAAGAGAAAGAGACAGAGACAGAAACAGAGAAATACAGAGACACAAAGAGAGAGAAAGACAGAGAGAGACAGAGACAGACAGAAACAGACAGAGATGGAGAGAGAGAGAGAGAGAGAGAGAGAGAGAGAGAGAGAGAGAGAGAGAGAGAGAGATCATCTGTTTCCTTGTATTGTTTTTCAGGCTACCTGAGCCAGGGTACCACACTTAATCCAGCATTGGACCATGAATCACTCACAAACTCTAGAAGTCCAGCCCATGACTAGCTGAGGGTTTGGTGGGAAACTACAATGCTCACAAACCACAATGCCAGAGAGGATCTGATAGTACATCTGAAATCTAAATGTTTTATGGATGCACAGTTATGTCTGTTTTCTTTTTTTCTAAGTCCTTCATCAGATTGGATGAAGTCACACAATTTGGGGAGAGTGTTTTCATGGCTTCTGTGTTGTGGAGACACAATACTTGACACCAACAACTGTAAGGATGAAAAGTTTACTTTGGCTCACTGTTGGTAGAGTCCACGGTCCATAGGCTTCAAGCAAGGGAAGCGTGACAGAGATGGTCCATGGCAGGGCAGAGAGGAGTCAAGGAGGGAGAAACATAGAACTTTCCAGATACTCCCACCAATGACTCACCTATTCCAACCAGCCTTCACCTCCCCATATCATATTTAGCTACAAACTGAAGAGTTTGTATTCTATCAATAAGTATCACACACATATGATCCAATCATTTCTTAAATATTCCACTTATGACCACATAAGGCTTTGGGTGGACATCTAGATATAAACCGTAACAGAATCTTGTGTTACCTAGTCTACTAATATTAATATCATCAAAATTATTACTTTTACAGTAATTATTAGACAGATATTTGAACAAATATGTGGCTGTATCAATGCAGTCAAGTCGATAAATAAAACATAATTATAATATATAACATTTAATATTAGCTGTATATTTATTGAGGTAAAAATCACAGATCTACTTAGTTCCAAGGAGCCTTCTAATACCATAACCAGTAAAGCTACCTGACTCTGACCTCTCTGCTTGAGAGGTGGTAGCGAAGAGATGCTCTGATACCCCTTGGAACTGGTACTTTACTGAGCAGGTCCTCAGCTCAAGTCTGAACATTCATTGGGTAGATTCTGGAGGTCTGAGCACAGTGTTTTCTTGCATTAAACCTGAGCAGAGTCAGCTCTCTGACTTAGTGCCACCCTTGTAAGGATCATCAAGCTAGAAACAACAATTTGTGTTGCTTACTCTCGGTTTTCTAGAAAATCAGGGAAATATGCTTGTGAGCTCCTCTAAGTTCAGGACAGAGGATGGTAGACCATAAATAAAACAGAGGGATTAATCTATGAATGTTAAAGCCCTTTGATGGACCATTCATCCCTACCTATTCAAGGATTTTTGTGTCTATTGTTCTAGTATCTTTTCTCCTGGCTCTGCTGTCAGAGATGTTCAAGGTCCACTTCATGATTCCTTCCTCTTTTCCATAAGTTCCAGGAATCAAATGCCAGGAGCTTTGCCTCAATTTTACTCTCACAGCAGCTTTCCTGATTTTAAACCATTTTCACAGCACACTATGGCTTCCAAATTTGTGTCCTCGCATTCACTTTCCTGTGTCGGTATCAGAGAAATACACATAAGCTTTAATTTTACAAAAAACATGCCTGTGATGGTGGACCATTTACTGTCCATCATTATAGAAAAAAAATCAAAATACATTTAATTGAATATTTGGAAATTAAAAATGTTTGCATGCAGATATATATATATATATATATATATATATATATATATATCTGTTTTTAAAAATATAGTTAGAGGATTGGTTGATTTTACTCTTTTTTGGGGGTGGAGGGCAGAATCTTTCCATGTAGCTGTGACCCATGTGCTCCTTCTGTCTCATCCTCCCCAACTCTGGGATTATAGGCTTGCATCAACATGCCCAGGTTCAGTGACCTGTATAATCCAAGCCAGCATGGCATGCAGTACACAGGACAGAACCTGGTTCCTTGCACTTCCAGGCATGAGCTTAGACTGCTGAGCTGTCTCCTCAGCCTGGTTTTACTCATAAGAATATGCTACCAACTATTAAGTCATAAGAACTTCCTCTCTTATCATTTTTGTACTAATTATTAATTTCAATTCAAATAAAGAGAAAGAAAATAGAAGATCCATTAACTGAGAGATTTCCAAAGAGAAATTGGAGGTACTTATTTAAAGAAAATCTTTTTAATATATAGATAAAATTACAGAAAAGAATTATTACAAGATGTGCTGCTTCATACCATGATACTTTATATTCAGTTGATTGTGAGAACAACCTTATACTTAGTTTTTCTATTTTAAAAATAGACACATTATAAATTTAATAACTCATTTGAAACTACAGAGTATTATACAATACATGATATCAATGGGATTAATTGGTTTTGTATTGTGAATTCAATCCTTTGACATTTGATATGGTACAATCATGCAATGACTATTTTCCCATAAGACAGTTTACCTTTTTTCATATAATTCCTTTAATTATATTTCTGGAAATTAAATCAATTTATCAATAGTTTCAACATATGTAAGAGTTATTAACTCATTTTGGTCCAATTAGTTCCAATCAATAGTTTAAAACAGTATTATGCTCTTGACAGAAGTGTGTCAGTTTTGGTAATAAAGATTCCACTTTGCCACAGTTTCCCAGAAATAACACTTGGAAGCAGCCCATCCAGAGGCTGAGTCTGTGTTCCGTCCATTCTTTTGTTTTAAAGAGAGGAAAACAATCAAAACAATGGTACATAATTTCAAAAGCAAGATAGTAGGAAATTAGCAATGGTTGTTATATTGCCTATAGTTACCTGTCCATCCTTTGCATTAGTGAGTGGTTTCCCACAGCTAGAAGAATGTGGAAGAAATGCTGCTAGTTCGAACGCTAATCTTTTTAGAGCTTCTGTTCAACTCTTCTATCTTTACAGAATCTTGTTGCTACAATGAGAATAACTTGTGCTTAGTTGAAGGTGAGAAATTAAGTGGCTGAAATTTTCCATTTAAGTTAATTGCAGACTAGCCGAGAGCCAACAAGCCTAGCTCAGCACACTGCCCACCTGAGGCGCAGTGTTGAACTCTTATCAGCGATAACACATAGAAAATGGGCAAAAGTGAATGCTTCTTGTATTCTATTGGCTTTCTTAGACAACATTATTGTGGTCACAGATAGGTTCGAATTTGCTGTATTCTCAATATCGGGATATATATATATATATATATATATATACACAATTTTTTGTATTTTAAGGAAGGATCTACAGGGTTTCAGGGTCTCACTACTAGATTGGACTCATAGTAATCCACCTGTTGACAGCCTCCCAAGAGCTGGGATTATAGGCACGTGCCGGCATGCCCAGTCTCAGTTGCCATCTCAGTGTGCCCCGGGGGTGGGGCTGGCACGTGAGCACTGGGGATCCAACCCCCGGCCCCCGCGCCCTCTTGCAGGTGCTTTAATCTGCTGAGCCATTTGGCCAGCCCTAGTTTATGTTCTAAATTTAAAAAAAAAATTAAACTCATTATCTAAGATTCAAAATGTCTGGTGAAAAATTCTAAATGGCTTGTAAGTCAAATATATAGCAATTAAGTAAATAGATAAGATCAGGATTTTTTGAACTATAAACAAAGACACATACTACCAAGTTACCTCTCTGTCTCTGTCTCCCTCTGTCTTTGTTTATCTATCTCTGTATCTCTTTCCCTTTCTTTTTGTGTGTTTTTGTGTGTATCAAATTTCTTTATTATGTAGTACATATAGCAGATAGCTTTTTGCCTATCATTAATCTGAAATTATAAATATAAGCCACTCTTAATTCTTCCTTAGATATTATTTTTTAAAGTCAAATTGAAATAATGGTATTGCAAGTAGTAAGACAAACAAGTATTAGATAAAATCTGGTGAGATTCTATTGTAATATTTTTTTATGAGCAGAATATATTTATTGAGAGAAAGAAAGCTCCTGTCCCGAGACAGGGACAGGAGGGGTTGGGGCCCCAGCAGGTAGTTCCCCCCCAAATGGTAGAAGGATTTTTTTTTTTTTGGCTGGCTCAGAATGCCTTCAGGGCATGTTTGGCTGGCTGGTGTTGTGGGGATCCAACCCAGCAACTTGAGGCTGACTGCTTTGTTGAAGCAGCCATTTAACCCACTGAGCTAAGGAGCAGGCCCTAAATAAAGTTTCTTTTTTTTTTTTTTGGAACCGGGGATTGTACTCAGACCCTTGCGCTTTCAGGGAAATATTTATTCTACTGAGCCATCTCCCTGGCCCCAGAAGAATTTTTTTTTTTTTTTTTTTTTTTTGCAGGCTCAGAACGCCTTCAGGGCAGGTTTGGCTGGCTTGAGTTGTGGGGATCGAACCACAGCAACCTGAGGCTAACTGCTTTGTTGAAGCAGCCACTTAAACAACTGAGCTAAGGGGCCTGCCCCTAATATTTTTGAATGGTGATTAGGGGTAAAAGTAACACTGATAATTTCATTTGAAAAATTTCTTAGTCAAATAACAGATAGGCTTTGAAGTGTTTTTCAGCCCAGTTACATATTAAACAAGAACAAGAGAACAAATAATAGGCGACTCTTTTGAGGGGTTTGTTTTTAGAGTTATGAGAAAGCAGTAGGCTGCAGTCCCAGATGTGAGCCCAGGATGAGTTAGGGACTCTAGTGCAGAATGCAACTAGAACAATGAGTTGTGTTATTAACAGGGTGCCAGATGCAGCTAAGATACGAAGGGAAGGGAGAGCAGCGCAGGCTCATTCCCGTCAGGATGTGCGCCTTCAATGCATCTGCCGTTTTAGCACTGAAAGTTAAAACTTAGGTCAGATCTGCGCTATACGTAGGTTAGGACTACATAGTGACAAAGTGCTAAAAATTAAGAAAAAATGCAAAACACAGCCATTGAAAGTGATAATCTGGCCATTCACTGAGAATGATAAGATGAGAGGTTTGCAAACAGCAGGACATGCGCTAAGACAATATCCATGAAAGGATCCCAAACTATAATTCTCTAAGGAAAATGTGGAAATAGGTGAGAAGCTAGCCTTTCAGAACAGTAGAAGTAGGGGCCGGGGAGATGGCTCAGTGGAATATAGGCTTCCCTGGCAAGCGCAAGGGCCTGAGTTCAATCCCTGCTTCCGCAAAAAAGAAAAAAAAAAAAAAGGCAAGTTTCCAGAACAGTAGAAGTGAGATATACAGGTGTGGCCCTTGTGCCAACTAGACCATTAGAGTTCTCTACCTTCCTCCAGCCTCGAGACCATTCAGCTGACCCTCTGGAGGGGACGTGTCTGTAGGCTCCCCAAGGACTTTCACCATTCATCATACAGTGTGGTTTCCTTGCACTGGTGAAATGTGGATGTCTAACTTCTTCCTTACATAATGCAATCTCAGGGGAAAATAGTCGCCTTCAAAAAAAAAAATGCCCCATTTTCAATCCCTTTTGTAGCACTCGCTTTATGGAGAGATGCCCCAAATTATGCTTCTAACGAACCCCTGCCACCTATCTGGTTCTAAAATCTCCTCTCCAATGACGTGAGTTACCTACTTATCGGTAAGTCATTCCAAAAACGCCAAGCAAGTTCAAATAAAATGTTGCTTGTTCTGATTCAAGCTCCCAACTTTATACTAAGCTTGAGTTCTAAAGAAGGCTCTGTTTTTATGCCTAGGCCCTGTTATAGGGGAAATTTGAGCTTCAGAGGAAAAGGCAGGAAGTGAAAGACAGGAGAGGATGCTCTCCTCTGCCTGCCATGTGTTTTGGGCTCTGTGCTCACTTGGAAACTCAGAGGAGCGAAATGTGAGGGATTGAAGGGTAAGAATATGTGGGAGATGCTAACTTTATAAATGAGGATCTTTAAGATCCCGGATGTATTTCTTTAGTTGTGGTGATGACCCCCAGCAAGTAACCATGATGTATTTCTTCAGAAGACGCCTGATTTCTGCATCTTTTTTATCCCATGTTAATTTGAGGTCTTTGCTTTTTGCATTTCATTTTTTATTAAATCAGGGATTGGGAAGCATACAAGGAAGACTGATTGAAGGCAAAGGGTAAAATGAACACAAGAAAATGTAAAAATCGTATAAGGAATTGTATGATCTGGACCTTGAGCAGAGCTGGGCAAGGTAAGAAGAATCGGAGCAGATATCCCGGTGAGGTGATATTTTATCCTTCTTAAGCAAAGAGGCTCAGTTTAAGTAAGAAATTGAAGTAATCACTGATGAATCAGGAAGGAATATGATCAGATCAAAAGACAATAAATAAGTAAACAAGTGCATGTCTGAAGCAGTGAGGTGTCAGCTTTTCCCTGTAAAACTCAGGAGGCTGATACCACCTGCTGTTGGTCGAAGTTTAGGCATAGGCCACCTCATACTAAGCATGAATTTATAGAACCTCTGAAGGGCTTATTCAATGACACAATCATCCTCCAAATCTGTACCCAGTGAGCTCCCCACCAACTGTCATTTGAGTTATTTATGTTTTCAGTACAACTCACCAGCACTAACTAAACAAAATGTAATGTAGTCTTTTAATTATATTTTTCACGTTGTCTTTCTCCCTCGCTCTATTTGCTCCAATGCACACTGATTTATTTTAATCTATTTGATTTCTCACGCATGTAAACTCATGCCTGATAAACATAACATATCAAATTTTCTGAATAATTACATAATTAATGAACAAATACACAAATGAATATATGTAGAATCTATAAATGTTCGTGTTTTGACCAGATAATTTTAGCAATTTATCCAGAGAAAATGACCAGATAAATGTGCAGGATTCTTCACAGGGACGTTTGCATCAGGATTATAATAACAAATACAAATAACAAATTATAATAAACCTCCACAAATCTTAAATTTCTACTAATAAACAGCTACATTAATACACTGAGATAGTATTTCATTGATTACTACATAGTCACATCAAATGAGGAATGGATAAAAAAGATATGGTATTTTACCCAATGGAATATTACTTAGCTATAAAAAGATAAGCTTGAGGCTTTCGTAGGTAAAAAGATGCAACTAGGGCTGGTGAGATGGCTCAGTGGTCTAAAGCACCTACTTAGAACAAGCTTAGCAAAGCACGGGGGTGGGGGCCAATCCCCCAGCACCACAGGCCAGCCAGCCCCGCCCCCTGGTGGACTGCGTGCACACACACACACACACACACACACACACACACACACAGATAAGTAAATAAATAAATAAATAAAATTTCTTTAAAAAATTTTAAAAAAGATACAACTAGAGACCACATGGAAAGTGAAATAAATCAGACTCGTAGGTGCAAACATCATATTGTGTGGCTAGTGTTAAGAACCTGTAAAAGTAAATAAAATTTGAAAGGTACAATAATACTGTGAAAGGGAATGAATAGTCTCAAAGGGATGCAAAAAATAGATGAGGGAAAAAGATATATATCTCTATATATCGATATATATATCGATATATATATCTTGGATAATTGTACTACTGATTTCTGTTCTACGGAAAGAAGCAGTTAATATATAAATTTTATTTTTCTTCTTAATTTCTTATAACTTTTTTTAAAACCAATTTTGCATGTTTACAGCTGGTAGTCTAAACAACTGATTTGAAGATAACATTGTGTAATATAGCAACCATTGTCAAATTCCTATTGTTTTGCTTAATGAAATGCTGTATCATTCTTAAATTTTCAATAGTTTTGTATTTTATTTAGAAAGTAATAATAAAAGGCATCTACATATATTGACTCACAAAGCTGTTAATAATAAATTGTTAAAATTTCTTGAAAACATGGTTTGAAAATTAACAAGTCAATATAAAAGTCATTTTAAAACATCTAAAAAGATATTCACACTACTGGTAAAAGTGGTTGTATCTTTTAGGAATATAGAAGTAATTTCACATTCTTCTTAACATCCATATTATTTGAATTGTCTTCAAAATAAATTTGAATAATAGTAGGAACAATATATAAGGCAGAATAATATTTTGTTTTAATGTTTTTACTATTTATTTATTTATTTCATCGGGTCTTGCTATACAGCTCAGACTCACAGTGATCCTCCTGTCTCAGCATTCCCAGTACTGGGATTACTGGATGCACCACCATGCCCCATTTTGGGTTTGGCACAGTGCTCTCAGGGTCCTAGGGCTTGCATGACATGCAGAACCAATGACTGAACCTGGGTCTTTGTGCTTGCCATGCAGGTTCTTAGACTGCCAAGCTATCTCCCCAGCCCCAAAATAACATGTAGACTCAAATTAAAATGTCAAACAATTATTTTTTGAATGAATAGAATGATTTGTTCTAATGGTGTTTGTAAGTAGGATCACAAGTCTGCATCTTGTACAGCAATTAACCACTAAGAAGAATGTATGCAGTGT
>NW_004524594.1:8077425-8087547 GCF_000260255.1 Octodon degus
AAAAAAAAAACTAAAAAAAAAAAAAAGGAAAAAAAATGATCTGGGTCCTTTAGTGATTCAGACATCAACCACATTTCTACTACAGATATACCTTTCAAATTAGTTTTGCAAATATGTAGCCCCATCATTTTTTAGAAATTATGAGACACACAAAAGTATGTTGGATAGAGTTTTTACTGGTAAGCAAAACGTACATTTCAAACATTCTGAATTTTAATTCATTCTAAATGAAAATATTAATGGAGGTATCAGAGAGTTTTGAAAATCAAAGCAACTCTTATCAAGAAGTCATGCAAACCAGCCATGCAAATATCTGTCATGTACGCTCTACCCCGATCCCAGATTTTGCCTTCATAGTTTTTCAATTTCCCTGGATGTGGAATTTAACATCTTGATTTATTTCAGAAAAGTTCTCATGCACTCAAGCTGACCATAAAAGGTATCTATGAAATGCCACTTCTAGATCAAATACTAATTTAGTAATGTACATAGACCCTTGTGTGTGTGTGTCACTGGTCTGTGACACTGTTGAGGATCATAGTATCTGACTAGCCTCAAGATTGATACTCAGGATAAACATAAACTTCAAAGGACACGCTGCGCTAAAGGGAAGATGCATTTAGTAGCATGATTCCACCCTTCAAGTGATAAGTTAGGAGCCAGTTCACAACTGATTCTTGAACTTGACTCCCAGGAATCCTGCATCCTTTGGCGTTTACTTGCTGCTTTGATCCTTTATCACCTCCAGGTGTTCTCTGGCCAATTGCATGGGGATAAAAGGCTGAATATCTTATGAGCAGCATCTCCCTGGTGCCCTGTGACCAAATCTTACTGTGATTTGAGCTTAATTACCTTGAAAGGGGTGCCTCAGTTTATAAGGCTGCAAATTAGAGATTTAGATCCCCCTTGTGTGAAATTTGTTTCTAGACTGAAATCTAAACAACTGTCATGTGCAGACCAACTCTTCATGACAAACGCTATCATTATGTACTGCAAACAGGTACTAATCAAAATAAAAAATATTTTTAAAAAGTAAGTGATACATTTCTTAAAGGAGACATGCAGTGCCTGATAGCATTCTTCCTGGGCCCTCAATTAATTTCAAATAATGTTAACTTAAGAAAAATTAAATTTCTTATTAATGGAATCCTGAAAAATAAATGCTTATAAAAATGACTCTTAATATGTTTTTAATGTCTATTAAATGAAAAGTCTTTTATGTTTGTCATATTAACATTAGTGATTTTTAGCGCATGCACTGAAGTTTGCAATCTTAAAGACATTATATTTCAACACTAAATTTGAAGGGTTTTGCTTTCTTGGAATCAACGCTACACATTTCAGAACAATATAATTTAGAATATATATCATAGTCAATGTGTGTAGCTGAAACTCTCATACATGAAAGACTGTCACTGTGGAAGGCGATTCCTTAACACTGCCCGTAACTTCATAAAAGTCAATTACAATTTTTCCCTCCTCATTTCAAAAGCAGCCCAATGAATGCATGAATGTTTATATGGTGGCTCCTTAGAATTTTTAGTATATCGCTCTCTTTAAGAACTGAGAGAAGGGGCTGGGGAGATAGCTCAGGGGCATAAGCACCAGCCTGGCAAGTGCAAGGTACCAAGTTCGATCCCTAGTACCAGAAAAAACAAACAAAAAAAAAATTGATCATTTGTGAGTATACACTCTTTTTTTTTTTTTTTTTAATTTATTTATTTATGTGTGTGTGGCCAGCTCAGCCCACCAGGGGGCGGGGCCGGCTGGCATGTGGTGCTGGGGGATAGAACCGCGGTCCCTGTGCTTTGCTCAGCTTGTTCTAAGTAGGTGCTTTAGACCACTGAGCCATCTCACCAGCCCCAGTATACACTCTTGAGTGAGAAGAATAATCACATTATCACTGTCGACAGAATATTCCTGTTGGCTTCCATGTTGTATATAGGTGATGATTCAGGAAGGAAACTGGGATCTGCAGTGGGTTAGCTATGCAGAAATAAACTCCATTGCACAATAACTACTCAGCTAAATATGTGTTGCAAAGTAAGTGAATTAGTCACTTTCCTTCTCTTTCAGTAACTGGCCTCTGTTACACACTGGGAAGACATAGACAATCTTGGTAAGCATCACACAGAACATTTGATTTGAATTGAATTCTTTGTTTTCAGATCTTGGCTTTAAATAGAAAGTGTTTTATTTTTGTCATATTATCATTAGTGATTTTTAACACGTGCACTAAAGTTTGCAATCTTAAGGGCATTATATTTCAACACCAAATTTGAAGGGTTTTGCTTTTCTTGGAATCGATGCTATACATTTTAGAAAAAGTTTTTTTGAATGTTTATATGATGGCTCTTGAGAAGTTTTAATATATAGCTCTCTTTAAAAACTGAGAGTAGGAGCTGAGGAGATAGATCAGTGGCATAAACACCTGCCTGGCAAGTGCAAGGTCCCAAGTTCGAACCCTGGTATCGACGCATCTTGTCAAGTTTGCTTTACACTTGCCTGATGTCATCAAAGAATTTGATGCCTTATCATGTATGTTCTTCCTCTATAGTATTTCATATGTATTTTGTTAATACATGCATATATTTAAATATAATATACTAAAAATTTAAGTATTTCATTTATACATAATAGATTCATATATATGCATATATGTGTGTATATTTTAAATATTGAGAAAATTATGTTTTTATTGACTATGTATGGACTTTTTTCTTGTTACCAGTCCCTATACAATACTGTAACCACCTATTTACCTGGCACTTATATTGAAGTAGGTATAATAAGTACTTGAGAACTTATAATATACAGAACAAATGGGTTGGGATATAGCTCAGTAGGATAAGTGCTTGCCTGGTAGGCACAAAATCCTGAGTTCAATCTCTGGCATTGCAAAAAATAAATAAATAAATAAAATTAAAAAAAAAATATATATATGTATATGCACACAGAACTCAAGCATTTATGGATTTAAAAAATTAAAAGAGAAATCACCAATACAGTAAAAAGAAAACTCATGAATTGGGAAAAAATTATAGCCCACTGTCCTTCAGTCAAAGAGCTTCTATCTAGTGCACATCAATAATTAGAAATTAAGGCTCCTCAAATTCAAAGACCCAATCCAAAAGTGAGCATCTAAGATGAATATATACTTCATAAATGAAGACATACAAATGGAAAATGAAATATAAAAAATGTTCAACAGCACTCACCATTTATGAGATGCAAATTAAAACACTGCAGAGATTCCATCTTACCCCAGAAAGAATGTCTGTCCTCAAGAAGTCAAACAATAAAATTGTTGGAGAGGCTGTGAGGAGAAAGGAAACCTCCACCATTGGTGGGAGTGCAGCCTGGTACAACCACTATGGAAATCAGAATACAGATTTCTCACAAAGCTACAATTGGTAGCCCCATTCAACCAAACTGCCCCTCTTAGGTATTTTTCCAGGTGAACTGAAAACATCATACCACAGTGATTTATGCATACCCATGTTATGGTAGTGCAAATTCCATAGCTTAATCTTGGAAACAACCCAAATGCCCATCAACTGAGGAATGGATAAAATGATGCACTGTTTTTACAAAATGGAATATTACTCAGCCTATAAAACAGATGCACTTGAGGCTTTTGTAGATAAATGTATGCAACTAGAGACCGTACTAGCAGGTAAAAAAAAAAAAAAAAAACAGCAACAAAAAAAACCAAAATCAGACCACATATAAAAGCAGTATATTTTCTTCTTAGTAAAAGAACCTGAAAGAGTAAATAAAATCTGAAAGGCATAGCAGATACTGTGAAATAGAAAGAATCTGTTCAATAGGAAGTAAAAACTGGGATGAGGAAAAGGACGAAAGAAAGAAGGGAAAAAGATATATTTATGTATATATGCAGGATAGTTTTATAATTGTAGTATTGATTTCTGCTGGTCTATTGAAAGGAGCAGTTCATGCTTAATTTTGTTTGTTTGTTTTTTCTTCTTTTGTATTTCTTATAATTTGTAAATCAATTTTGTCTGTTTATCTATGATAATCTAAACAACTAATTTGATGATACATTTATACACTACCACAACCATTGTTAAATTCTTATTATTTTACTCAGTGAAATTCTGTATCAATCTAATCTAATCTCTCTCTCTCTCATTTTGTATTCTGTTTAAAAATAAAATAATTACAAAGAATAAAAATAGAGATGAAAATGTAAAAAAAATTTAAAGAATATAACATTTTAAAAAGCAGTAGAAATGATACAAAAATTTATTAAACAAAGTAGTAGGAATTTAACAGTGGTTGCTCTATTGGGTTTTAGTCTTCATGATCACTTTGTAGCTTTCAGCTGAACTCACTATATATTGCAGACTGGCCTCCAACTCATTGTAATCCTCCTGACTCAGCCCCCAACTGCTAGGATGACAGGTGTGCACCACCACACAGTTTTCTCTGTACTATTTTATAAACGTAATAAATATTTTAATTTAAAATTTAAAAAATTTTGAAAAAATTTTTGGAAGCCTATTCCTAGTGGAGGCTCATTGCATGTTAGCTTCTTAAATGCCTTCTCTGAAATCATGGGACAGTGTTGCTCAACACAATGCAGTGCAGAATTTCTCTCATATTTTTATCAAGAGGCCTTTAGTGATGTGGAGGTTCAGGCAGTAAACCTCTCAGTTTCTTGAATGGAAGGATATTGATTTTCTACTTGTAACTCCCTTTGATTTTTAAGCAATAATGTACTAGATTTTGCTAGCAAAATAACTAATAAATTCTTATGAATTTTAGACATGTCACTTAATAAGAGATTAAAGCAAGTATATTATCAAAAGTTTATAATGAAGTTTTTAAAATTGTTTATGTTTTGTTACAATAACGAAAAAGAAAAACATAAATTGACCCTTCCTATTCACGTTCAGAAAAGTACCTGAACATGGTAGCAACTATGGAAAAAAAAAATTAACTAAGATAAAAGGAAGTGATGAAAATCAATGAAGAGGACTGGTTTACAGTTTTCAAAATTCCATTTAATGTAATCAATAACCAACAAGTAAGGCTCTAGATAGCTCTAATTTAACAGTATAGAAATTAAATAAACTGGACATGGTAGTGGATGTTTGTTACCCAGAGCTTGGGAGGCTTAAGTTGCTCTTCATGAGTTCAAGGTCAACTGAACTAAATAATGAGTTAGAGGCCAGCCTTCACTACAAAGCAGATCCCATCTCAATAAAACAGGAACAACAACAAAAAAAAAGCAAAACAAAACAAAAAGAAGCAAAGAAATGAAATAGGATAAAATTTGAGTGAAGAGAATTCCATCAGCCTTGTCTGATTCCTTCAACTCATCAAAAAGCTGTAACTAAAGGGCCAGCGAGATGACTCGGCAGACACAGTGCCAGCTTCGGCAAGCGCAGGAATCAGGGTTCAATCCCCAGTCCCATAGGCCACCATGGCCCTGCCCCGGGGGTGTGCCGAGCCAGTGACCTAGTCCGGGCGAGGTGGTGCATGCCTGTAATCCTAGCTCTGGGGAGGCTGACAACAGGAGGATCACCAAGAGTCTGAGCTGCGTAGTGAGACCCTGTACCAAATACACAAAATTAAATTACACATTTTTTTTTAAAGCTGTAACTAGCGAGTACAGCAGATGTTGTAAAAAGTTCGTTTCTTCATTCAACAAACATTGAGTTAACATCTCTTCAGATGCAGAAGGCAGAGCTGAAAAGCTGCAGAATATGGAAGCGAAGAAGATGCAGTGGTCCTCAATTATCAAGGAGGTTTAGCTCCAGACAGTGCCACCATAAATGAAAATCAGCGAAGTAGAGACTTTATATTTACTTTAGTATTTATATGCATTTTAAGACTTTATAAACCCTTCCCACACTCTTATAAAACTTTTTTTTTATATTCTTCTTAGTGGTTAATTGCTGTACTCTTATAAAACTTTTCCAGACTTTTAAAAACACTTACAATGTTCTTGAACATTTTCTACAGTTGCAAACCTATGTCATTTTAACAACATACATATACTGTACGGTACTGCAAAATCTCACAATACAGCGAAAAATCCGAAATAAATAATGTAGATTAATATATTTTTGAAACTTAGGGGACAGTGAGTCCACGAAAGCAGAACCATGAAATAGTGAGGGACTACTGTATCTGAAAATAAAATAGTAAAATAATTAGGATCTTTTCATGGTATTAAATTCAATTTTAGCATAATGTTTAACAAACACACAAATAAACATAAATTACAGTGAAAAGACAGAGAACTAAGTCTGAGTGTAGGAATGTAAGCCAGCCTAGACTGGAAAGTCATTTAATATTTTTCTTTTCTTTTTTTAAAAAAATTTATTTATGTGTGTGTGTGTGTGTGTGTGTGTGTGTGTGTGTGACCAGCTTAGCCCACCAGGGGGCGGGGCTGGCTGGCATGTGGTGCTGGGGGATTGAACCGCGGCCCCTGTGCTTTGCTAAGCTTGTTCTGAGTAGGTGTTTTAGACCACTGAGCCATCTCACCAGCCCCAATATTTTTCATCATAGACGACATTTGAAAGCTAATACAGCATGCCTCAAAGAAAATGCTCAGCCAAGAAAGCACATACTAACCTAGAAATCAGTCAACAATGTTTGAGAAGTTAAAAAAAAAAAAAAGAAAAAGAAAAAGAAGGATGCTTTCTTTTGGTTGCAGATCCCATTCAAACCAACTATCCCCCTACTGGGAATTTTTCCGGAGGAACTGAAAGCGTCATAGCATAGTGATATATGTGTGCCTATGTTTATAGCAGCACAATTTGTGATAGCCAAATCTTAGAAACAACCAAGATGCCCATCACCTGAGGAATGGATGAAAAAGATGTGGTATTTTTACACATGGAGTATTACTCAGCTATAAAGAATGATAAACTGTAAACCATTATATTTAAATGGATGCCACTTGAAGATATACTCATAAGTGAAATAATCCAGATACACATGTGTAAATATCATATAGTTTGCCTAGTATAAGAACTCAAAAGAAGAAATACAAATAGAAAGGTATAACACAAGTTCTCTCAGATCAGCACGGGTTAAGTCTTTGCCACAAGGTCTTAAAGGGGTAGTTTGTATTTTTAAAGCTTTTAGTATAGGGCCAGGGATATAGCTCAGTGGCTAAGTGCCTGCCTGGGAAGTGCAAGGTCTTGAATTTTTTTAAAAATAATTTTATTGAAAAAAAGACAGCAATGAGACAGTTTCAAAACTGATTAGTAGGACAGTTTCAATAATTAATACATTGCATATTGTTGTCTTAGTGGTTATTCGTTGTACAAGATGCAGACATGGTATCCTGTCCACAACACTATTACAACAAATCCTTCTATTCATTGAATTAGGAGAATGTAGCTGTATATCTATCCTAACTATTTTGAATGTACAGATACAAAATGGTTGCTCATTTGTATGCTTTTTTTTTTGGCTTAGTTGTGTCAGAGGAGGGTATTCTATGGTCATTCAAATATTATAAGTGCATGAATTCAGCAAAATATTTGCTGAATTTGCCAAAATCTCCTTGATCAGGAAATTTGGGACACAGCTGAGTTACATGATGTTACAGTACAGATTCTCCTATGTCCTGAGTCTTCATTGACCTTGAAAGGCAAGGGGTATAATATTGGCTGTCCTTGCAGCCCTTCTTTTTCTCTATTTTTTTTGGTTATTGTTATTTACCTACAATATAGGTAGTTGAGCTTAACCTCACTATCTGTCTGAATATCAAACATCTTAGGCATAAGATGGAACAGGAATTTTTCATCAACTATTGATGTGTTAGCCTTTAAGTTTGGCAGCATATATACTAAAAAAGGTCTTGAATTTGATTCCTGGCACCAAACATAAATAAAGTTTTACTATAATTATATAGGAGAGCCAATGAAGATATTTTTCTGGGGAAATTATATAATCCTATTTGTTCTCAAGTGATTAGATCCTGAAAGGAAAAAGTACTAGTAGGTTTATTTAGAAAGCCACTCTGGTCAAGAGATGGTGCTCATTAGCACAATTGGAATTGTTAATGAAGAGGAAGTGTTTAATTTACCCCCCCCCACCACCACCCAGGAGTTAAAGAATTCATAGACTTTCTCATCTATTGAGTATGGATTTCAAAGGGAGAAGCAGGAATGAAAGGAATCTCACAGGTGTTTGCCCTGACAAGTGGGTTTTTAGAATTACAATAGAGTAAGCTTTAGGTGATTGATTGGTAGGTTTGGACAGGGCAGAAATCCTCCAGCCTGATTTTGGCCTCTGGGGAGAAGATTGTGGGGGCAAGAAAATAAAATCCAGTGATCATTTGGATATGCAGGCACTGCTCTGATGAACTATCTAAGTAAAGATGTGAGCTTTAGTACTGTCAATGTATAGACAATATTTAATTTCACAACAATAAATACTATCAAGTAAGAATGGATAGAAAAATGAATTTCAAAAATTTGTATCCATGGTCAGTAAAATGGACATTCACTGAAAGTGGAAACTATTTGTTATTGGTAAAATATTAAAAGGAAAAATTCATAAGAATTTGAAATAATAAAACAAATAATTTGCAGCAATGAACCTAGAACTCTTCAACCACATGAAGCTCTAAGGAGTTGCAGATTCAATTTTTGAATATTCCAAATATCCTTATAACCTGGCCTCCGACAGACACTCTCATTTTCAGAAGAATGACCTTGTGGTTGTCAGTAGCCTCAGAGCCACCATAATGTCGACCTGTTTCACCTCAAAATGCAAATTTTTCTCTTCCTGTCACACTGATTCGATAGCTTAACTCCAACTCTCTTTCAATTACTTTATTAAATTAACAAGCTTAATCTATGACATCACTGATGGTGCTTCTCAATTCCTCACCCATTTCCAGTTCCACAATGAAGTGTTTCTCTTTTCCTTTCCTATACACTGAACAACCTCCTCTTTCCCTATGATGATTTCCCCCAACAAGCCCTTAACCATAGTTATATCCAACTCTTTCACCATCTGTGAAACTGATTCTCTGCTTGACCTCATCTGATGTGCAACCTTGCATGCCTATAATGGCCTACTATTTCTGTCAGGCATATAATATAAAAACTCTTAGTTCATTTGAATTTCAGAAAAATAAAAATTCCTTTAAAAACGTATGTGCATCCTAAATGTTACTTAAAATTAAAATGTGCTTTATTAGATTTATGTGTTTGTAGAACATGCAGTTCATTGTCATCTTGGGCCCTGAGTACATGCCGATAATACAGTTTAGTCCTTTTGAAGAATTTCCATCCCTGTCTTACCCACTTCTTTTCTCTTCCCCTAAACCCTCTTCCCCTATTTTTGTCCTTGTTGATATTATCAATCTTGCCTCAAATTTATCAAAGCCTCCCCTATTTTTATTGGGTAATTATGACAGGCCCAAAGCGCTTTTCTCCCCACAGCCTTAACTGGACTGGTGGAAAGTACCACTGTCTACTTGATCATGCTGAAAATCTTGAAGGAATCTCTAACTTCTCCCTTTCTATCTGACACCTACTCTGGCAGGAATCCCAGGATTCCCATGACTACATTTCACCATCGATTTACTTACATCCTGGACCCAGTTCCACGTTAGCATCATTTTTCTCTGACTTATTGTGAGAGTTTCCTAACTGGCTTCCTCACTTTTACACCTCCGCCTTCACTCTACCATGTAATTCTCAACACAGCAGCCAGGGTAGCTCTTAAATATAAGACTGCTCATGTTTCTTTTTTGTACAAAATTGCCATGGCTCCCCATGCCATCCAGTGTGGCTCGTCAGTGTTTACTAGAGAAGTGGATTTAATGAAAGCATAGAAGTCCAAAAGGACTTACACCTGCAGAGCCAGGTGTAGAAGAGGGCTGAAGGCTCTCTGTGCCATGGAGATCCAGAGTCTCAAGTCAGAGGCCAAAGGCCTGGCACTCATGGTAGAGTCCCTTGTGAGTCTCTCTCAGGAGGATGAAATATCTGAAATGGTGCAGTAAAAGGGCTGGTTATTCCCTCATCCTGGGACATTGTTTTCCAGAAAGTTAGACAGCTACATCTTTCCTTTATAGGGCTTTGTTGTTGTTTTGTTTTGTTTTTACCTCCTCCTCCTCCTCCTCCT
>NW_004524594.1:8087827-8089997 GCF_000260255.1 Octodon degus
TGGGGATTGAACCGCGGTCCCTGTGTTTTTGCTTAGCTTGTTCTAAGTAGGTGCTTTAGACCACTGAACCATCTCACCAGCCCTGTTCCAATAATTTTAATTAAAATTGCGAAGATTCCAAATCTTTTACTCTTGTTTACCATTAACTTCCTTGAAAAATTTCATTTTCCCCCAGCACTTGCCAATTTTCCATTGTTTTTATTTGTCTTTGTTGAAGCCTTTGTAAACTGAATGTTTTAGCAGTTTTAGATTTACTGGAGGCAAAGAAGTGGAGCAGCGCTTGGCGAGGTGAAGGGAATGAAATTTTATTTTCCAGGAAGGCTAGGAAAAGCTGAATACTCCGAAGTCTGAGCCCTGAGCTTGTGCTTGGGCTGTGTGACACAGAGGGTGAGGTGGGAACGCCCAGGCTGAGTTACAGAGGCAGAGTGGGGCGTGGGTAAGCATAGGGGGCTTGAGGTGGGCTGCGTAAGTAGGGCGCCCCAACCAGGTGGCCCAAGCAGGACAGTAGAAGTGGCTAAGACGGTGGCTGCATGCAAGCTGTCCGTTTTGGCTTAAGGTTGGCTTTCCCAAAGTCTTGTTTTACTCATCAGTAGCAGCAATTTGAGCACACAGCAGGTACTCAATATTTGCTGAAGGAATAAATGAAGCCTTCAGTTTTATGACACCTTATTCTTATTATATTAACCCTGAAGGGATTTGCATTAGATAATCATGTGAAATAATGAGGTAAAATTTTCATATTTAGGTGCAGTTTTTAAACACAGCACAGTGCACAATAATCAAATTCTTACTTAAAACTGAAAGCTCATAATTCCTCTTAATAAATTTAACACAACCAGAAGGATGATATTTTTGACAAAGATCATATGATTTACAGAGTTCATGAAGAAGTGTGACATTCAACTAAGTTCAAGGAAGATGCAGACTAAAATAAAAAATGAACAAAAATCCCTACATGAGTTGAAAATATTTTAATTCAGTTCATCTGCACTCATTAAATGTATCTCAGGTGAAATGATCTAACCAGTCTCATACTACTGGGTATGAGTGACAGCATTACCAGGCCTCCTGGGCATGAAATGATAAAGGGAATTCTGGGGAAAAAGCATTCAACAAGTCTTATATTTCAATTTTGTGAAAGACATTTGCATATTATGCATGCATAGTAAATACATAAAATTGTAAATCTATATTACACATTTTACATGGGCATACATGCAGGCAGACAGATATGAGTGGTAGTGGGGAAGCAGAGTGGAATTTTTCACCCTGGAAGATTGCTCCTTATATGTATGAGAAGAGGGTATGAAATACCCTAAAGGTGAAAGTGTAGAAAAACACAGGAGACCCAAACAAAGAAGTTTGTCCTCTTCCTTCACACATGAGGGCAGGAATGTCTTAATGGCAGGAAATAAGGAGGAGACAGAGAAAGACTTCCTCCTGGTGAGGAAGTCTGGTCATCTTCCCACAATCACAACTCAGCTGGGTCTCACTGTTCTGCAAAAAAAAAAAAAAAAAAAAAAAAAAAAAAAAAAAACCAAACAAACAATAACAAAAACCAACCAAGCAAACAAAAAAACCCAACCTATTTTCTCTTAACTAAAACACTGCTAGAATATGAGGGCTGACTATTCAAAGTGGACAGGTTGAGTGAGATCTTATTAGGCTGCCAAGAACCAGAAAAATCTGGGTTATATAACAATAATATACACATAATGCACATGCAAATATGGGGCACATAATGTACGGTAAAGAAATCTGCATGTTGTTTGGATTGTTTAGGACATACATACAGACTACTTGGGATCAATCAGGAACTCCTAGTGTTTAAGAGTTTCCACCATAATAAACACTTTATTCAAACAAAAGCCCAAGTTTCTGGGGAGATAGTTCAGTGGTATCAGTACCCACCTGGCAAATTCCAGGATCCCCAAGTTTGATCCCAGGTACTGCATGCCATGCCAACCCTGGAACCCTGAGCATACTATGCTGGCCCTGAAACTGGGTGTGGTGGCACCTGTAATCCCAGGACCTTTATTCGCAGTCCTGGGGAGGCTGAGACAGGAGGATCACAATGAGTCCAAGCTGTGTAGTGAGACCCTGTATCACATAAATAAATAGAAGATTAAAAATGAAGAAGAAGAAGAAGAAGAAGAAGAAGAAGAAGAAG
>NW_004524594.1:8090097-8117976 GCF_000260255.1 Octodon degus
GAGGAGGAGGAGGATGAGGATGAGGAAGAGGATGAGGAGGAGAACAAATGAAAGCCCAGAGCAGACAGCTGAAAACTAATTTGCATGGCAACACAAGTTTAGTCAGTATTATGAGCCCTGATAAAGGGACCTGGACTCTCCATACTTAATTTAAACTCTGAAAGGATGACCTCAGTACATCACAAGAGCCAACCTAAGTGAAGCACATTTTAATGGGTCCTGTGATGAATCTTCTGAAGAAGACTTACCTACCTCTTCCATCAATTTCTAGACCATATATAAAAAGTTTTTTTAAAAATTGCATTATGTCCAGTGAATATACTAGAAAAATACAGCAGAGAGGCCAAATTTCAGATTAGTTGACCTAATTTTGTTACATATTAGAACCATAATATATGTCAAAAAAAGCTGTATGCACATTTGAGGACAAGAAAGCTAGTATGATGTTTTTCCAGCCGATAGAGTCACACCTATATGATGAACACTTGTGGATGTCACATATCACAGAAAACCCACTATAGTGCTGGGCCTTAGAGAATAACTTGAAAATGCATGCACAACAGTCTTAAAGAACAAAGCAACCCAATCATCTTTTGCCATTCTAGGACTGTCTGGAAGTTAATGGCCCCCCTTTGAACATCCCTTAATTTTTTTTTTTTTTTTTTTTTTGCGGAACTGGGTATTGAACTCAGGCCCTTGCGCTTGCCAGGGATGCACTTATTCCACTGAGCCATCTCCCCAGCCCCATCGCTTAAAATTGAAAAGGCCAAAGATAACTAATTTAAATCTCATGATGTGTCACGAAATTTTGTATTAAATACTTACACAAGTCTTTGTTTTCTTTCCTTGAAGTGTGAATATACTTTTGGTGGGTCCTACGTAATTTTTATTCTACATCATTTTCTTTTTCAGTTCTGTGGGTTGAACTCAGGAATTTGCGCTTGCCAGGCAGGAGCTTATTCTACTGAGCCATCTCCCCAGTCCTTCCTACATCATTTTCACAAATGAATTCTAGGTAAATTTTGCATTTAGTCTCTCCCAATATTTTCCTCACCAAAAAGTACATAAGACTGTTGCCAATTTAAAGGCCAAGTTAAAAGAGAAAAATAGATTAAAAATGCAGAGTTTTATAAATAAAGAGATCATCTTTAAAACAATGCCCTATTATGCAATAAAATCTTCCAGTTCAATTTCCTTTAATAGAACTAAGTTTTCCCCTGAATGAAATTCTCCTCATTTCCTGATTGGAGAAGACAGTTAATTTTAATAGCAATCATCCCTCTATGACTCGCAAGCATTTGTGAATTGCTTAGGAAGTATGAATTTCAGGAAGAAGAAAGTCATTAGCGATGGAGGTATTTAGAAGAAAAGGGTAAAATGTACATTTAGCACAAAGTGACAATCTCTCCACTCTTAGCTCCAGGGTTATCAGGATGTCATTAGCAGCTTTTCACTGTGTAAATGTTTTCAAACAAAATAAGCTAAATGAACAGCAAGGTAAACATGATTCATTTCAAGGCATTTATTTGGTGGTGCTTGAAAATTGAAGGGGAAAATGTGGTCCCACTCCTATTCCTCTGCAAACTTAGTAAGACTTCAATCTTCCCTCTGCATCAAATCAATTTATGTTCTAATGTAATTTGGATTTGGTACTTCAGTCAAGTACTACTTTTTAGAGCCCTATAGAATAAAAGTGTTACATGCTTCTATTTTATTTTATTCCTACAAACTGCTATGGAAAAGTGTCTTCTCCCATCTTCCTTTGGTGAAAACCTCCTTCTGATACTTGACATAAACATACATTTACTTACTAATTATCAATCTGATGCAGTCCTTCAAGGAGCCTTTTGAAAAGTTCCAGATTTGCTTTTAATATGTCATTAATCATATTTAGAAAACGGCTACTCAGTAGCCGGACATAATGTTGATTAGAAAATAAGCAAAGGAAAGAAGACCAATTATCTTTTAACGTGAATCCGACTACTGCTAACATGGCACATATAATCCATATGCTAATGTACCTTTCAACAATGTTTGTGTGCAGACACATACATTATTCCAAAAAGGAATACATTACTATAAAACCTTGAACTGTGAGTAATTTGATCTGCTAGTGTTCCACCAGAGAAACAAGCATTTTGAATCAATTTTAACTTGATAAACGAGTGATGTTTTGCAAAATGAGTAAGATGGGATGCTAAGTTTCACATGAACACAACTGAGCCCTTATTCCCCGTCTCTGACTCTCACCATGGGATTGTGGGAGATGGTCTGCCCACACAAAGAGGTTACGGAGGTGATCCCACCTGCAAAGGATGAGAAAAAGGTGAAGGCATTCTTCACTGTAGATGATATCAGGAAGATGTGTAAAATGTGGGAAGCTGTATGTCTTTGTAGAAAAACACCATGTGAATAAGGCTATAGCAGTGTGAATGATGCCTGTTTAATGACAATACAACATTACATTCCTGCGAAATCCTCAAAAGCAAGCACAAATACCACTTGATAGGTTCTTCGTTAAAGTTGCATGCAAATGAAAAGATTCCCTAGAGCCAATGGACAGCACTGATGCCCTTCATGACAGTGAAACTCGCCCAGCACAATAACCCTTTTCTCCCTTCTCTCTCCTTCACAGCAGCCCTGAATGTTTTCAAAGGTAAATGAAGACTAGTTTATTTACTTTTATTTATATTTTTCTGTGTTCTTTATTATTTTGCGTTATATTATGGTATTGTTATCATTTTTAGATACATAATTTTAAGCTGTGGAATGAGTTATTGAGAAAGAGGACAGGCAAACAGGCAAGAAAATAAGAGGATGAAAGTCAACATAAGCTTTTTGGCAGATCCTAACTAGAAAGAGTCACAGGAGAAAGAAATGAAGAAAACAAGGAAGAAGCCAGCAAGCCCAGCAGGTGCCTGAACCCAGTTCATCTAGTCTTTGCCCACCTTATAAAGGGACAAGAGCCTGCCACTTAAATTAAAGCATTGCTTAATTGCTAACTGTATCTTGTATGTAAAGCAATCTTAACAAGCTCATAAATTATTGTGACAGGACAAAGGTAAGCAATTGAAGTTCATGTAGGAATCTACTCTTAAAGGACTGGACCTAAGGTGCTACCTTGGGCCTAAAATATCCAATCAGATTATTACAACTTGTAGGTAGGGGCGGGCCTAATAAAAGCAACCAAGAACAAAGGACCCTCAGGTCCTCCATCTTTCCAGAGCTCTGTACTCTGATTTATCAGGGTATCTATCTTTCCTCTTCGTTCTCTCTTTCCAAACAATGGTCCAATAAAAGATCTTCCTTTCTTTAAATGTTTAACCTTGATTTTTTGTTTTATTGCCATGAAGTTTACCAATTCCAGAGAACTGACTCAGCAAGGACACTGTGCTCTTCTAAGAAAACAACAGAATCATCTGAGTTTCCCTTATTTCTTATGGGTAAATTCATCTTGCTGTACATGTATTTAGGATTACAAACATGATTCCAGAACAAAGACTGTTGCTTTTGAACCAAGATTCTACCATGTTGCTTACATATTAAAAATAAGAATGTATTGAAGTGGTGTGTTTTCAGGTATCAAATTGCAGACACATTGTCATGTGTGGTTATATTAAATTTATGGTGTCATACTTGAGCATTGGACATTTTCATGTTATAACAAAATTCTGAGCACTACTGCACATAAAAGCTTCCATGACTCTTAATCCTGGGTTAGGTATCATGGTTATTCATGGGCTGAACATCTAGAGGTAAAATTTCTGAAGCAAATAGTAGGCACAATTTTAAGACCTCAAAATATATAGATAAATTTATTGTTTGTATTTGTTTTTACCAGTTCTGAGGTAGGATAGTGAAAATAAAAAACAGAAAGAGAGGAAGCAAAGGAAAACAATAATTAAGAAAAAAAAATTGAAAAATTCAGTTTCAAAGCACAAACTCAGTTTATTTTTTCCCTTTGCTCTCCCAGAACACTGTAAACCTGTACAATTCCCTTTTACCTGGGAGTGGATTCATCTATCCGTTTTTACTTGTGAATGATCCACCATTTCAGCTATAAATTAGCCTTGCATGAATGAAATATTATCTTACTGTGGGCGAGCCAACCTCACCAACCCACTAAGCCAAGGTCACAAATTCCCACCACCCACAGTTTTACTGCCCAAAACATGTAAGGATTTCTTTTTTTAATTTGCAGCAGGTCTCACTTCTCAGAGTACCTGCCATGGGGCAACCAGAGTCAGCAAAGCTCCAATGTTCTTTCTTAAACATTGGTGAAGTACTGCTTCTCAGCTTCTGGAACCTATCAGACCCAGCCTGGTAAAAGTATACCATTGAGGGGCTGGTGAGATGGCTCAGTGGTCTAAAACACCTACTTAGAACAAGCTTAGCAAAGTACAGGGACCGCGGTTCAATCCCCTAGCACCACATGCCAGCCAGCCCCGCCCCTTGGTGGGCTGAGCTGGCCACACACACACACACATACACACACACACAATAAATAAGTAAACTTTAAAAAAAAAGTATACCATTGAGGTGAAACAGAAAAACAAAATAAAACAAAATAAAGATAAGCAGAGAGGAGACAAGAAAATTCAGAATTAAAAAATACCCTGTACTTTTAAAACGATCACAACTTTAGCACACAATCCAAATTATACAACATTATTCATACTTGTACTGTTGAGGCTTGCTTATACTTCTTTTCTTTCAGCCTTATCATACTCAAGATATCTTGAAAATATTTGGATGATAAGGGAAATCACAGAAGTATTATAGACTGGACCAGTGCCATTGTTTCTCCTAAAATAGACTGTGCTTTTGTTACTGAATTCTGGAAAGCTGGTGTCTCCTTTGAGTGGTACTTGTTGGGTTCTTTCTGTCCTAGTCTAAAGAATCCATTAAGACAAGTACAAAAGTTAGCAAGGACTCAGAGGTAGAAGGGGGAATGATGTCCTGCAGAGTGAGTAGGGTCAAACAAAAGTAGAAAAGAAGTGCACTCGAAACCTGAGGGTAACCAGCTTGAAAGAACAAGTGTTCAAGAAGCTAGTGGTGGTCATCTTGTCTGTGTCTGTCACTACCCAGGCTCATTTCAGGTCTATGCTATCCTATCAAAAAATGCTTGAGTTCAAGAAAAATGATGATGGCATTCTCTGATTGGTCCCAGACATAGGGTCTTGGATCTTGGGAACTCTTGCTATTTGTTTTTTTTTCTTTTCATTTTGTGGACTTGCCTTACGGTCGGGTCATACCCACATGCTTAGCTGGTCAGCCATGCCCAACTGTCATTCCTTCCTTACTTCCATCTGTGAAATAAGCTGTTCTATCTCTACCTGTTGATAAATCATTACTTTGTTTCTGCAAACCAAGCTAAGACATTCTATAGCTTTACACATTTCACAGAATTATATCCCCAAAATATATAAATTTCTCTAGCATGCACGTAGTGGGATCTCTCTTGAAGATCTCTATTCTATTTATTTGAGTTTGTACTTTAAAATTTCTGCCTAATAAATCATTTTATGCCTCTTACTGATGCCTTCTGAAAATTATTCTTCAGTGATTGAACTCAGTGGATTTGCAACCTGTCACAAAAATCTAAGAATCTTGGTCTTACAACTTCACCAAATTGAAAGCTGGCAACAATTTGCATGGATTTTGGAGAAGATTCTTGTTCAGACCTCTACATAAAAACCTTGTCAAGTTGCCACTTTGCTTTTAGCCTTGTAAGGCAGTCATCAGAACAGCCAATCAAGCCCACTCAGATTCACACTTAAAATACTCAAACGTTCTTCATTATTTCTACTTACATGAAAGCTTTTCTCACAAAGTTGGAAAGACATTACATTTCATTAAATGCCTGTTAAGCAACTTTTGTACAACTGGCATATCTTTTATTCTATAATAGTATATTTATGTGATTAATTATGTGAAATATTTTCCAATTTGGTATTTATGAAATCAACTGTTCTTGAATTTCATACATTATTCTTTTCACTCAGGGGTTCTTTTTTGATTCAAGAGTTGTATCTCCATTTGTGAGAAGTATTAATACATTTTCTCACTTTATCTTTTCTTTCTTTCTTTCTTTCTTTCTTTCTTTCTTTCTTTCTTTCTTTTTTTTTTCTTTCTTTCTTTCCTTCTTTCTTTCTTTGGTCTACAGGGTCTACTGGGTCTACAGGATCTCACAACACAGATTGGACTTGTAGTGATTCTCCTGTTTTCAGTTTCCCAAGCACTGGGATTACAGGTGGGTGCCACCATGCCCAGTCTCAACCACTTTCTCAGTGTACCACAGGGGCAGGGCTGGCACAGCAGACCTGAGATTGAACTTCTGACCCCTGCATTTACCTAAACAGGCACTTTAATCCACTGAGCTATCTGGCTGGTCCACAAGTTTGTTATTTAGATTTCAGAACTTTATCAGAATCAAAACATGAATTGAAAACCATTTCGCCATTTTTATACATCATGTGACATATTTCCTTTCAGTGTAGATGTATTCGTTTTTCCACAAATAAAATAATGTTAAGTGAAATAAATCAGGTACACAAGCTAAAATATCTCATTGTTTCCCTTATACTAGAATCATAGAAAATAGCCAAATAAAAAGCAGAAAATATGAAGTAGGGTTATAAATTTTTCTCACATGGGAAAGGGAACAAGAAATGGGGGCTAAAGGAGGGAGAGGAAGGACACGTGATAAAATAATCAAGTTGTGATCAATATATCAATATCTATCTATCTATCTATCTATCTATCTATCTATCTATCTATCTATCACACAAGGAATGTAGTCTTTATATACTATAAACATGTAAAGCTAATAAAAAGTGAAAACTTACGTATTCCAGGAAAGATTAAAGAAAGAGTTGGGAAATTGCATAGTTTAAACAACTGTAGTCTACCAGAGGGTAAGAAATGTCAATGGAAGCATTTTGAAAGATGAAAATCATTGAATATTCAAATATTATAATAGTTTTGAAATATGTATTTATATGCTAAGGCTAACTCTGAGCCAACTGACAGAAAACTAGATCATGTAGCTAAAATGATGCCTGAACCAAACTTCAGAGATGAGTAAAGCAGATTACATGAATGCCAAATTCATCAAGACTTTTGCTTTATAGTGAATTTGATTTTATTCTATTTTTTGTTTGTTTCTGTTTGTCTTTTATTTCTACTTCTTTTTGGATTTTGATGTTCTTTTTGTTTCATGGATGACTTGTGCGTTATTGGGAATGAAACCTTTGAGATTTCTAATACTGAGTTGTATCCACATTCACTTTTATGTGTTTTATGAAACAGGATCAGACTAAATTGTCCAGGTGGGACTTGAACTTGCAGCCCACCTGCCTCGGCCTCCCAAAGATCACAGGCATGCATCACCATGCTGAGCTCCTCTGTTTTTGGAGCATTCTCTTGTATCAGCTCTACTTACAAATATAAGACAACATAGTGGTCACATATGCTATTTGGCTCTACAGGGATGCAGTTTCACAAACACAATAAGGCTGCATTCATGCATATTCATTATAGAAACTCTAAAGGAGAGTTCTGACCTAGCTTGGGCTATGTGCTTATTCCTGAAGAATGAATGAGAGCAGAAGGGAGTAGCATTTTCTCTATTATTTTCAATATGCAGAAAATAGGAGGGAGAGTATTGGCATAGTCTGTCTCATCAAAAAGGAGATAAAGTTTTGGAAAGATAAATTATCACTCTATACTATACAGTTTAAAATAATGTACTTGTTTACTTGAAGTAATCATATACAAACAGGTCAAAAATGATACTGGAAATATCAAATTTTCCAGAATTAATTATAATAGCATTATCAGATAAGACTTTTTTGGATTTAATACATAATAATCTAAGAGTTGTCTTCAGAAAAACATTTTTATTTTTGAAGAGTAGCAACTGAGTATTATGAAAAGGGATTATGCAAAGAGGATATATATTTTATTTCCATACCTATGGATTGGTTAGCATGATTTAAGAGAAGGATCAAGGACAGAGACATCTCTCTCTCTCTCTTTGTTTCTCTCTCTCTCTCTCTCTCTCTCTCTCTCTCTCTCTCTCTCTCTCTGTGTGTGTGTGTGTGTGTGTGTGTGTGTGTGTGTGTGTGTGTGTGTATGCTTCCAGTTAGAAATGGTTAACATTTTTCTGGCATAAAATAATAACTTTTTTATACAGGAATGATTTTGAAGTAGTCATTAATATTCATTTTTCTGTCTTTATGCTAATTTATATGTGACATATACTTTTTTTCCACACATTGTATTTGTAAAGCATGCTTCATAAGACCTATTAAAAGAAGCACTGTGTACATCTGACTAGACCATGCAGTTGTTAAAATCAAGGCCAATGGCTTATTTATCTCTTTTTTTCAAATTCTGTCAAAATAACTTGCATATAGGAAATTTACTCTGTCTGAATAAATTAGTAGTTGAGTATTAATATATCATTTGATTATCAATATGCAATTTCTTAACTTAGAGAAATCACTAAGAATCTGATGATCAAAGAATTTTTGGCCTTTTATTTTCTACAAATATAGTACTGAATGGACGTTTCTTGTAGAACTGAAGACATAGCCTTGTATGCTATTTCTAAATTTCCTTCACTTTTGGTTTCAGGTTTAACCTTCTAGTTTTTACCTATAGCCCACGTTAAGCCACTTCTTCACATCTGTGGCCGGTGTGAGATGTCATGCCCTGCCCACAACTTTCCCATTTGGAGAAACCAGTGTATGTAAAGACAACATGTGCTCAAGATGATGGTCAGGTGTCCATTCCCATTTTCTGCTGCTTCTATGTACCTCTCTACATCTAACTCTTCCTGTGATGTTCACCGCTGTTACTTGGATTATGAGCAGGCAAACTGTTTCCACCGTTGAACACCACTGATTACATGTGGATTCTTCCTTTGCGCTGGGGCAGCTTTTGCTCATTACCTCAGTAGGCATTTGCTGGGGCTGATGCTCTAGAGTGTTACCTGTCTCATACATTGAGACTCTCGGGTGTTCTGAAGTGCAATCCAGTGTGTTGCCACGAGCCTTTATTATACTGAAAATGAGTCTCTTGCTAGCTAATGTTGAAAGTATCTCTTTCCTTCACCTTAGAAGTACCCAATGACTTGGCACCAAAGTGTCAAACTTGTCCTTCATCTATCCGTACTTTCTTGCAAATAGTTTTATTTTTAATTTTTTTAACTTTTATTTTTACTTTTTGTTGTTATTATTTTTAATGTATTTAGTACAGGGTCTACCAGGTCTCACCACATCGATCAGACTCCCGGTGATTCTCCTGTCTTCAGTCTCCCAAGCGCTGGGATTACAAGCACAAGCCACTATGACAAGTCTCACTCAGGTCTCTCAGCATGCCCCGGGGGTGGGACCAGCATGGCATACCAAGGATCGAACCCTGGCTGCTACTCTCTGCCTAGGCAGGCACTTCTTGCAAATATTTTTAAATGAAGCAGTTAAGTTTTAGATTGAGGATTCACTCACTTAAAGCCAATCTAGATGAAACAATATAATGTTGGACTTTAGAAATCAATAAAAGTTGTCCTGAGAGGAACAATACTACACTCTGTTGTAAAATCTGCTTCATGAACCCAATTATTTCTTTAGACAGAGGAGAAATTGTCCCACTCGTAAATCAGCAGCTCACTGTCTATATTAATAGAACTCTTACAATGTTGAGTGTCCTTTTCCCACACTATATGCTGTCTTGTCTATCTCACTTCCTTCTGTGCTGAATCTCCCTTCTCTCCTTTTCCTCTACATGATTCTGGGGCAAAGAGGTGCTGAATTTTATCTCTCCCACATTCCGAAGATGAAGCCCTTTTCCCCAGTGCTTCACAAAATGTGACTATATTTGGATTTAAATCTTCAAAAGGGCAGCAAGCAAAATGTGTCATTAGGATAAGTGCTAGATTAATCCATCTCATGGTATTATAGGACAGGACAAAAGGAGAGACACATGTGACAAGATAAGGGGACAGGATGGGCATCTGCAAGCCAAGAGTAAGGCCTCAGAAGAACGCAACACTACTAATGTGGGTCCCCATCTACGAAACCAAACAGATTTCCACTGCATAAGCCATCCAAGCCATGGGCCTTTGCTATGACTGCGCTAGCCTAGTAGAGCAGCCCTCTGTCTTCTCTGCACTTTCCTTAGAGAATGACCTATGAACTCATGACTTTAGTATAACTTTTGGAATGAAAATGAGAACTTTTTTGTGAATTCTTGAAAGGATAATTTTTCTCAATTTTTCAGTGCTTTGAAAACCTCATAAACATGGCAGCATTACTTTTCTTAGATGTCATTAATTTGGGGGGCATTTTTCCTACATGGAAATTACAAAGATTCTCTAAGTGCAGTTCTATGTCCATAAGCATGAGCTTACACATACAAAGACCTTATGAATTAGGTCATAAAAGCTGGAGCTCTTGCCCAGACCTGCTGAATCAGACACTCCTGTTAAACTCAGCAGCCCGTGCTTTAACTTTAAAATCTTTGGATGAGCACTCCTATTGGAGAAATAGGGAGTGTACTAGGCAAGGTCCAGAAAAGAGAATAATTACAGTTTGGTGACGGTGATAGAAGATGGCACCTTGGTAAAGTCAGTACTTTGTCTGAGTCGCTAAACTCTATTCCTGTCCCTGTACTTTTTACCTTTTGAAATTTTCTCAGGTAGATTTAACATTTGATACACTTGTGACTAATATTGGGACTAGTTAGCTAGTTAGTTAGCACGTGATCACTGTATTATTTGGGGGCATATCTCTGAGTAGATATTGTCTTCTTTATCTTCTTCACATGGCCAAGACTACATAGTTTAAACTGGCCTCGAACTCCCTACATTAGCCAAGGCTGGCCGCAACAGAACTTATGGCAGATGACAGGCCTCAAGTGCTAGGATTACATGTGCAGACCACAGAGCTTGGAGAAACCACAATTCCTTCCCACACTCCCTTTTTTCAGTTCCATAAATAAATATTTTGAAATTGACCTTGGTTCCATGTCTCGTATGCTACCAAAGTAGAATTAAACTAAATCATTCTAATAATGTTGTATTGATTAGAATTCATTCAGGTTTGTATAAGTCAAGGAGGAAAATGATATTAGTCTGATGTTATTAAATACACGTAAAACTAAAAATAAAATAAAAGCAATTAGACCATAGACTTCATAACAGTAATGCCTAATTAATGTTCTAATCCTACAAATAATTTATGGATAATGTTTGATAGTGTATAAATTGACTTTATTTGCATTCTGGAAGTTAATTCATCTTTAGTTGAATACTCCACCATGCATCTTGATACACATTTGTTTTTGTTTGTATGTGTGTATGTATGTGAATGCTCCAAAGGTTTGTACAGTATTTAAGTAGGTTACCCAAGCAAACACCTCAAGTGCTATTCCTACACTGGAAGTTGTCATAGACAAAATAAACCAAAAAGTAACTTTCGGCTTTAATTTAAATTAGCATTTTAATTTGAAGAGAATGCATGTGTGTTTGCTTCTTTATGACTCACAAAGCTGGGCAGTGTCCTCTGCATGGAGTGGGGGTTGTAAACCACAGACCAGGTTGTTTGATTCAGTAATGTCTTTAATTAACGCAGAAGGGTCATGTGAGTGCCCAGGCACTGCCAACAGCAGATGTTTTCGCTAATCATTATTGGATCCAATCACTATTAATCATTAAAGTTTCATTGGGATTTGCAAGTATTGAGAGGAAACAGCACGTTTTCCACACAGCCCATTGGAATCATTCCTCTTGCCCATTAACTCTTATGAGGTTACGACACTAAGGCTTTCTAGTGAGAGTCATGCATCTTCCTTTCATGCTCTTTGTGGCTCTGCAATACTCAGAACCTGACTTGGATGGGTAGCCTACCCAGGTATGTCACATATCCCTAATGCAAATAGACCTGTTCAGTGTGGCAGAAAATACATAGCTATCTCAGGATCAGGGAATTAAATATTGAGTGAGTTGGGTCACAGTCATCAAGAAATCCTGGTTAGCATTAAGAGCTCTTTTACCATGGTCCAAAACTAAGCTCCTTACTTTTCTCCTGAAACTTCTACAATACATTGCCATATTTATGAAAGTGGCCAAGTATTAACGATTTTCTGTTTTGCTCTCATTTAAACTTGTCAAAGACCTATTTGAAATCATAGTTAGACTTTTACAGCCTTTCACACTATAGTCCATAATAAATTATCTATTAATTTATTCTCATAAAATACATGTAAAAGTATCTGTAAGAAGAAGTGGCAGTACTGAGACACTTTTCCTCATTGGCCCAGATCCAAAAATTTGCATGATTGAAGAGAAAGAATATTTAAGTCTCAATTTGTTTCAGCTGGATTTTAAAATAGATAAATAAATCATCAAAAAATTATACAATGAATGTACTGATTTCATTTTTTTCTCTGTAGATACATCTATCCAGGCCTACAGTCAATAAATTATTAATTGATTACCAACTTCCAAGCCAGCATTTTCATTTTCTTTACTGTTTCTACTGTCACTGTGGAGGCCACATCAATTGAACAAATTACTCATGGCTATCAATAAGTTAAAAGCCAATATTGATGTTATCAATGATTAAAAAATAAACATGGAAGAAAATACAAATATCTTGTTTCCAAAAGTACCAAAAATCACAGAGGAGAAAAACTTGAGTGGTAAAATACAAAAGTGAAATATGATAAATATGATAAGGTGAGTTACATGAAATTGATATTTAAATTGTGAAGCATCTCCATTTGTGTAGAACAGAGGCCATGGCTTTACTGGTTTATTAAAAGATGTAATATGAATTTGGTGCATCCCTTGGGCTTGAGCATAATCATTTCTTCTCTTTATTTCTTATTTGTTGAAAGTCTTCTGTCTATGATCCTAGTTAGTACTCACGAATTCTTTTTGAAGAAGTGTTAGAATGACCAAGTATTGATGGGATTTTAGAGAAGAGGGTCAGATATTTTTATGATGCCATTAATCATATATAATGGGAAAACATGCAGGAAGAAGGGGGTATTAGCTCAATGGGCTGAGGGATAGGACAAGTAATAAAACTAATTGGATAATATGCTCACATTGAGGAATTATCTTTACATTCACATCAAAATATTGAGCTGTAGATTAAAAACATATATCTACATGTATATCTATATCTATATATCTGCAGTACTAGGAGAAAATGTTGAGCTTGTAGAATTTGTTGGACAAGACATTTCTTTCTTTTTCTTTTGTAAAAAGTTTATAAAATTAATGCGTAATGGAAAGAATAGAATTTTGCACAGGCTACAAATAAACACTAGCCTCAGAACTCTGAGAAAGAGAGGAAAAATTTAAAGAACTTCTATCACCTATTTGATAGAAACCAAAAAAGAGAATAGTGAAAAAGAGTCTTGAAGTGATCACAAATTTGGTTAATGCCCTTAACTGAAAAGTTTAGGGGAAATTAGGGAGCAATTTAAAGATGTTTTATGGCATGGATAGTAAAATATGGTGAAGCTTTCTCTTAAGAAGATTCAACACAAATTTGAGAAATTGCTTGTTAGAAAATCATTTTCCAGAAATTTCTTACCTGCAAATTGAGATTACTATAATTAAATTTGCAAGTTACTATAAAACCTGGAGAGAACCTAAGATAGTATTAGAACATAAGTGTAGCATTTACTATTCCTACCAACATTTTGACTATTAGAAAGCTCAACCTCTCTTTTTTATGTTTGACCACCAACCACTTCATTTTTTAAAAAATTTTATGTGTGTGTGTGTGTGTGTGTGTGTGTGTGGCCAGCTCAGCCCACCAGGGGGCGGGGCTGGCTGGCATGTGGTGCTGGGGGATTGAACCGCAGTCCCTTTGCTTTGCTAAGCTTGTTCTAAGTAGGTGCTCTAGACCACTGAGCTATCTCACCAGCCCCAACCACTTCATCTTTAGCCTTGCTCTTGGTCCTTCTGTGTGCCCTCTCAGCTAGGTCCTGCAGAGGCTGGTAGAAGCTGGGGCTTCAGGGGATCAAACATCACTGCTATGAGCGCTTCCTGTTTGAGTGACCCTGGTTTTCCAGGTGGATGATGCAAATGCACTGACGGGTCTCCCTACATCTTTTTAGTCATTCTTTTCAGATGTGTATTAGAACTCCTTTCTGCCTTGCCTTTATGCCTGCTCAGTTATCCTTCATACTATTTCTGGGTTCCTAAAATGTCAAAGGTTAGCTGTAACCTATGGGTAGGCTTCTAGTTACAGAAAACAGGCTGCCCTGTATGTACATGGATCACTTTTTTAGAAGAGAGATAAAATAGAACTGCTTTGAACACAGATGTTTTAATCTAGCAGCTTTGTTCAGGAGTCCTTTGGTGTTAAACAAGTGGCACTTTTGTGCCCAGGCTGGCACTGTTTATTATCTTTTTTTTTTTCTTTTAAGTATAAGGTCTACAGTATGGTCTGACTACACAGATCGGACTTGTAGTAATCCTCCTGTTTTCAGCCTCACAAGCACTGGGATTATAGGTGCGCACCATCACACACACCCAGTCTCAGTGGCTGTCCATTTTTTTTTTTTTTTTTTTTGGCAGAACTGGGGATTGAACTCAGGCCCTTGTGCTTGCCAGGGAAGCTCTTATTCCACTGAGCCATCTCCCCAGCCCCTGGCTGTCCATTTTTCAAAATAATCTTATTGAGAAACAAATAGCAATGAGACAGTTTCAAAACCGATTAACAGGACAGTTTCAATAATTAATGCAATGCATATTGTTGTCTTCTTAGTGGTTATTAATAGTACAAGATGCAGACATAAAGTCACTGTCCTTTTTTGACATAGATTTGTTTGTTTGCTTTTTGTAGCTGGGGTTCTCTACTTCCTCTGGTGAACTGATGTGGAAGGAATATCTTTAACAGAGAGGATCAGTCGATTTGAATTGTGGCAAAGTTTAAGATCAATTGCAGCCTTATATTACAAAAGTAAGGTCCTACTGCCTGCTGTTCAATGACTGTTCCTCATGAGCTTTTTCTAATTTTGCACATGATGAAGGCAAGGTAATGGCTCCTGTTTGTTTCCCACTTTCTCCTTTAGGATATCTCTATGATAACAGCCTCAAAGATAAAGATAGTGCTTTCTTTTTTTGGAAGCTCTAAGGCAGAGAATATCTTTCCATCTTTTTCCAGCTTCCACAAGCTGCCTAGACTCCTTGGCCTGTGACCAACATCCTCCCATCTTTAAATCCAGCCACATGGCTCTTTTGTGACTACTTTCCTGCAGTTACATCTTCCTGTGACCACATCCAAGAATGATTCCTCACTACATAATTAGAATGGACCTATCTAGTTAACATATGATGAGCTCCCCATGTCAAGGTCTTTTTGTTAATCGTATCCTTAATCTTTTTAATCACGTAAGTTAACTATGTCACAGTTTTTAGAGAATCAGACGTAGAAACATCATTCTGACTGCCACAAGGAGGATAGTTTTTGGAGAGCAGGATAGCTCTTCCTGTCATATACAGTGGTTAAATACTTACATATGTTAAATGACAGAGGTATCCTACACCATTGTCCCTATAATTGTCCAATATATTCTTTAGAGAGATAATGTTACTCACTAATGTATAAGGTCCTTCAGTCACTTTAAGTTTGAAGCCCTTGGTTCACACTTATATTCAAACTTCTGAGTCTTTGTTGTAAATGATAAAAACAAAGGTTTCTCTTAACATTAAACAATGCTCTCATTTCTGTCAGCTAACGTCTTGATACATTTAGATGTCCCTGATACGTGGAATGTGAAACTTCACCTATAGGGAGAGAGAACCTCTTCCATCATGGACAAAAATTTCAGCATAGGAATTTTATGTAGCTATGTTTTTGGAAAGTTATATATATATTATATTTTAACTGTTAATTTTCTCACTTTGCCACACCTCAGATCTGAATATTGCTTGGCAGTCTATAAACTTCTTTCAGTGGGAGGCATGAAAGTTAATTCAGTAGGTGGCGGGAGCCTAAACTCTTATCTAATGGTGTGAATGTGAAGCACTATAATTAACTGAAGACTCTATAACAAATTTGGAATGAAATTTCAACATGTAACCCATTTGATTTCTCTTCTAGACATCATTCATCATCGACTTTCTTTTTCTTGTGTGTGATACACTTCTGTTGCTTTTTTGGTGTTTCATGAGAGTTGTAAGCCATGTGGTGGTGAGATATCTTTAGATAATCCATCCCCATTGTCCTCACCATATGGGGCTTGTCATATAAGCGTGGGTAGGAAAGTATGGGGAGAGAAAAATAAGTTACTCTTTTTCTTTTAATCTACAAAGAAACTGGTGAAATACTTTTCAGCTTTGCTACTTTAATGTGCCTTGTTGGTCACCTGTGTATGGGGATCTTGAATTCCTGATGTTGTAGCAAAAGAGTTAATGATGTGAAGATGTGGAAAACGTGGCAATGAGAATGCCTTCTATTTCATTTGTCATTGTGTTTACCAGGGCCAGAGATTTATTATAAGCAAGATGGAGTGACAAAATAAATGCTCAGTGAGCTGAACTAAAACAATATCTGAAAAACACTTTAATCTCCTTGCTATGTGAAAAAAAAAATCTAGACATATTGGCTTTACATCATTGACTCCCAAAGATGATGAAAAAGAAACACTTACCTGTATGCTACGTACCTCTTTTATCTGCATTATGTACATTAAAATATGTAAATTAAGGGCCAGCGAGATAGCTCAGCAGACTGAATGCTTGCTTAGGCAAGCACAGGGGTCAGAGTTCTCTCCCTGCCATCACATGCTCCTCCAGCCCCAAGCCCCGGGTGCACTGAGCTGGCAATGGAGTCCAGGCATGGTGGCACATGGTTATAATTCCATCACTAGGGAGGCTGAAAACAGAAGGATCACTATGAGTCTGAGCTGTACAGCGAGACCCTAAACACACATAAAGAAAGAAAGAAAGAAAGAAAGAAAGAAAGAAAGAAAGATAATCAGTATTGTTGTATCCACGTCAGTATTTATAAATTATAGAAAACCAAATGGAAGAATTTAGAAGTGATAAGAAATTGGGTAATAAAAATATTCTAATGCATTACTTTCATAGTACAATATTCTTCAACCATGGTATTGTGGATATTTAGATTAAATAATTCTTTGTTGTGGGGGAAGATTCCTATTCATTGTAGGACTGTAGTAATATCTTCGTCTTCTACCTACCAAGCTCCAGCAGCAACTTTCTTCATCAGTTGTGATCATCAGAAACATATCCATACTTTAAGAAATGTCTCCTAAGCAACCCTCTTATTTGACAACCATTGTTTTACAGCTTGATGGTTTTTCTAAGTAATTTCTTCTTCTTTCCCTGATTTCAATGTCATAAAAACACTGTGAAATGGGTGATGCATTTTGCAAAATAGAAAAGTAAATCTTAGAGAAGCAAAATAAATTACTCAAAACTCTTTTAATAACATAGTTATGATTGTAATCCCACTTTTAATCTACAAAAGGGATTTTCTCTTTAGCAGCAATCTTCAAAATTTGATGAGCAAAATAATCAACTGGATGCCTCATATAGCACAAAAGGCTGGTGCCCATCTGTTACGGTTTGTGTCTAGTTGTCCCCTCAATGCCTCATGCAGAATGGGGCAGCTTGTAGAGGTTGTGATTAATAAATGATTCAGTGCTGGGATTACATATGTGAGCACCACACCTGCTAGGGGACAGACACCTGCATACACTGCAAGGAAGGGAGAGAGGCTAGCCAGCTTCCATAGCTGTTGCTTATCTCTTTGAAAACTCTTGGCTGTTTTCCACTGCTATGAGCTTCTGCTCTCTTCCTTGTGCCACTCTGCCTTGGAGCCAACTGAATATGGTTTGAAACCTCCACTAACTGTGAGCTAAATAAACCTTTCCTTCTTTAATTTTGAATATCAGGTATTTTTTCCCAACAACAAGAGAAAAGTAACTGAGACACCATCCTTAGAGTGTCCAATTAAGAAATATACAGTAGAAGTTAATAACCTACATTTCTGAAGAGCTCCAGGGAGGTGCTGATCCTGCCAACTTAGGGTCTACAATGACAGAATTACTGAACTACATTCTATTCAACATAATGGATTAAAATGTGTTCAGTCCACATCAGAACAACATGAACTCTCCCTTTGCCATGTATAAGGTGCAGAATTACGGATTTCCTGGTCTCTTTGAGGACTGTGACAATAGATGATACATGTGTCGCAAGAGGTGATGAGAATGACTTAAAAGTTATGACATGAAAGTATAGAAAGTAAATAAAGTAAATTCATCCTTTGTTAGAATGCCTCTCGTGAAACATCTTTCCACAAAAGTAAAATATTCAATTGGATCACAACTGGTTCTACCGCAAATTCATAGCATAACGTCAGAAATAGTCACTTCAGATCTCTGGTTCAGTTTCAATTGCTTTATCCACAGCATCAGATTTTGTTGTTATTTTTAGATCATACAATCAATTCTAATGGTCTAGATCCTATCATCATGGGAACATTTGAATGCATTCTAATTAGGGAGGGAAGGACAATAATATTTCCTACAACTTTCTTTTTAGATATCTGTCTAGCCATTAAGTTGTGTAATACTTTCTGTCATAAAGTTAAGTTTGTTTCATTAAGATCTCAAGCTGATGGCTGGGAAGAGTTACTTCTTTATTTGCAGGAATGTAGTATCTTTGCCATTGTTATTTTCCCACTCACTCCCTCAGTAGCAAACACTATGAAATTCTGTTTTGCAGTTTGTAATATTGTATTGAGAACCCAACATCAGTTTCTTATTCGTGTGGCACTCAGAGAATTGAAAAATTTAATTTCATGTTAATTTGGTATCAATTAGAGATGTTAGAGCCAGCCAAATAGCTCAGTGGATTAAAGCACCTGCAAGCAGGGGCAGGGGCCAGGGGCTCTATCCCTGGGCCTGCTGTGCCAACCCCGCCCCCAGGGTACACTGAGACTGCAATTGAGACTGGGCGTTGTGGCGGGCAGGCGCCTGTAATCCCAGCTCTTGGGAGGCTCTAAACAAGCAGATCACTACAAGTCTGGTATAGTAGTGAAACCCTGAACACCTTGTACACAATACACACACACCGACACACAAAAAAAGATGCTTCTTTCTTCAGTTGACATAATTGAATGTGAAATTTAGCCTATCAGACATTTCGTCTTTAGCAATAGAAAGGTTTTTTTCTTTCTCCTCTTTGGTCATTTCCACTGAAAAACATTCTGCAACCTGTGTGTCACATCAGAGACAATTGTATTGGTTGTGTAAATCTCCTTCCCCTTTGTGAGTCACTTAGAGGAAGCAATGAGAGATCAAATCATCTAAATGCGGCATGAAGTAATGGTAACAAAAGTGAGAGAGTCTCCCCGTTTTATATTTGCTTCATTTGCTGGGATTTATAACCTTTACTCATTTGTCAAGTGAATACCAGATCCGAGAAAGGATTATCTGAGTATTGAGGTGGTAAAAATTACATGATCTCTCTAATTTTCCTGAAGATAAATGCAAATTGTTGTTCCTAATCTAAATGATCCTTTATCGCCCTAGTGCAGAGTCTGCTATAGTTAGCCACAATGCATTTTAATTTTGGAAAGGCATTACCTAAGAAAATGGCAGATTGCACAAGCGAGAAAATCGATAACTATGACCAATTGTCCATTGTGGTTTTTATCGGCCCGGGAACTGCACTCAGGCAAAAGCTTATCATAGCAACATTGTGATAAAAGTAAGGTAGGAGCTACGAGAAACAGTGAAGCTGAAGATGCCACTTCCAATCCCAGGGAAGCCAGAGCCCTGGGAAAGAATTCTGCTGAACCATCCACAGCCAGTGCACCTAAGGTTTTTATTTGATTTCCTAGTCTCTTAATGTTGCTATTTATTCAAAGTAGATAAGAATAGTATTTGTCTCATAGTTATAAGTGAGGAAGCATTGTAGTAACTTCTATGATACAGAGCATATTCTCAAACAATAGGTAATATCATTGCTCAAGCAAAAGTCTTTGTAAATTTGATTTGCCCTGTTTCCTGTTAGCACAGGATTCATAAGTCATCAGTGGTAAAGTATTTTAATTTGGATTCAGAAGGTACTTTGCTCTTCCAGATAGATTACTTCTTTACTTAGATTTGATGGATTTCTGAAAATCTTTCTCCAGTACGTGCTACATGCCTACCACAAAACTGTAAGTGTTCAAGAAGAAAGAAACCATCTTAAACTACGATAGACAAATTCTTAAATATGTTTAGGTTTAAAGAAATATTATCATACTTTGAATGGTAATTCTATTTATCTATTTTGCAATAATTTTGTGGACAGTAATATAAAGTGATTGCTCTATTATTTCATTCAAGCTGAAATTTTATAGAGTCCAAATAACGGATTCTAGAGCATATAATCACATCATTTGAGGACAAAAATCAGAAGATGAAATGTAAAAGGAAAGCACTGAACATGTGCAGGAATTATGTGAGGAACGGTTCCACTTGAGAGAAGATTTTTAATTTTGCATTAAATTTTGCTATGACTTCAAGCTTAGCCCAAGTGAAGTGTTATTTTAAATAAAAGAATGACAGCTTTGAATATGGATGACTTGAAATATTGTAAGTCAAGTGCTACTAATAACTGAGACAATTAGGAAGATAGAATTGGACATTTTTTTTTTTAATTTAGTGCAGGGTCTACCAGGTCTACAGGGCCTCACTACACAGATAGGACTTACAGTGATTCTCTGGTTTTCAGCTCCCCAAGGGCTGGGATTTTAGGCACGCACCCCCACGCCATCTCAATTACTGTCTCATTGCACCCCGGGGGCAGGGCCCACACAGCAGGCTGGAGAAGAATTGGACAATTTTTTTTTTTAAGTTTATTTATTTTATTTATTGTGTGTGTGGCCAGCTCAGCCCACCAGGGGACGGGGCTGGTTGGCATGTGGTGCTGGGGGATTGAACCGCAGTCCCTGTGCTAAGCTTGTTCTAAGTAGGTGTTTTAGACCACTGAGCCATCTCACCAGCCCCGAATTGGACAATTTGAATGGTTTTATGAACCTCCAATTACACTCAAGAATATGGTTTACTTTTGTTAGTAACCACGCTTGATTTTTATGAGAGATGCCAAACTTAAATTCTTTCACTGGTCAGTGTTGTAAATCGATTAAATGTTGCAGAGAAAAGGTCTATGAGAATAGGATTGAAGGAAAAATAATTTTACTCCCTCAAGGGAGGCCAATTTAAATTCTGTAACATGATATGGGACACAATCAAATACTTTCTGGGAAAGGACTTGACCCCTAAGTTAAAAGATAGGAAAACTAAGATGAAAAATTTAAATATGTTATCTAAGTAGGAAAGAACACACACATGCAGGCTTTAAAATAGGGTCTTAATGAATTCCTTACCCATTCTCACTTTTGAGGACTTCTAGTGAAATCTAAATTATATAGCCTTCATGTATTACCTAGGGAAAATATACAATTTCAGTTTTTTTCACCTATAACTATTACAAAGGGAATGAACTTTATCATAAAAAACTAATAGAAGATTTTCTAAAGGGGAAGTTGAATAATCCTGTATACACAGAAAATTATCTCTGTCATTAAAAAATCATTAGTAAGAACAAAGGAGAAAAGTGAGATGAACAGAATTGTTTAATTTCCCTGCATCCACCCTGCAAAAGACAGTAAGCTAAGCAAAATCAGACTATCCATTCATACATTTGAAACTATCCATTAACTTTTTTTTTTTTTTAATTTGTGTGTGTGTGTGTGTGTGTGTGTGTGTGTGTGGCCAGCTCAGCCCACCAGGGGGCAGGGCAGGCTGACATGTGGTACTGGGGGATTGAACCATGGTCCCCGTGCTTTGCCAAGCTTGTTCTAAGTAGGTGCTTTAGACCACTGAGCCATCTCACCAGCCCTCCATTAACTTTTTATTTTAAAAAAAATTGTATTTATTTATTTTTTAATTTTTAGCTGTACTGGGGATTGAACTCAGGACCCTGCAATTGCCAGGCAAGTGCTTATTCTACAGAGCCATCACCCCAGGCCGAAAATTTTGCATTTAAATATTGCTTTATGTGTAAATCATCTATAATTTCTTATAAAGCTATATAATTCGATATTTTGCTATGAGGTCTCATTGTACAACAAAGTGTGAACTTCAAAATACTTAAAAATTGGGGGCCGGGGAGATGGCTCAGTAGGATGAGTGCTTGACTGGCAAATTCAGGGATCTGAGTTCAATCCCTGGTTCTGAAAAAAAACAAAACAAAACAAAAAAAAACCTTAAAAATTGATTAAATAACAATAATAACTCTCATTTTGAAGCATCTACTATATGCCTAGAATTTTACATATGTCACTTTAAAATCTTTACAGTTTTTACTTTGATCAGTTTTGTATACTAATATCTGTAGTCTGAGCAACTACATTGAAGACAACAATGTGCAAAATAGCAATAACTATTGAATACCTTTCACCTATTTTTTAAAATTAATGTGCATTATTTCTAATGTCTTATTGAAAGGAAGAGTTAATGATTAATTGCTTGTTGGGTCTTGCATGCCTACCTCTGGTAATATGAGCAACAAATTTGATGATATAAAAGTATGGTAGAACGCACACTGCTAATTTTCTATTTCTGTTTTGAAGTAGTGTACCATTTTATTTTATGTTGCTTTGTTTTTGCTTTTTTCCTTGTTATTTTTCGTGTTTTTTATCTTTAAAATAAAAAAAAATTATGACACAATTTTTTAATGGGTCTGAAGGTTTAAAACAATTTGATTCAGGTTTGAAAGTTAATAAAACCGGGGTTGTAATTTAGCAGCATGACACCTGCTCAGCAAGCACAAAGTACTAAGTTCAATTTCCATTTCTAAAAACAAAAAAAGCAAACAATGACAAAAGGACTCTTAAGACATTGAAAGTTAATAGAGAACAATTAATATTTAAATATAGTTATGTCTGGCTCCAAAATGTGTGTTTCTTAGACACACAGACTGTGTGGAGTTGATGCAGGAACAAACACTTATTCTACTGAGCCATCTCCCTGGCCCCAGTAGTGCTTTTCCCAACCCATCATAAGTAACTGAGCTGACGCTTGCTTGCGTGGCCTTCTAGATCAAACCTGGGCCCTGCTGCACGCCAGGGAGCATTCTTCTACTGAGCTATATCATAACCCACAGTTGATATTTTTCTGAATGTGTGGCAATCACTACAAATTCAATCAATTAAATATTTGTGTTATTTGGCAAACTATTTTTGTGCATAAATTTGATGAAAAAATGGGCAATCATGTAGAAATATGACTGAGCAAAAGTATGATCTAATGGTAATAGAACAGGGAAAACAGAAAGGGCTGTCTGTGTAGATTCTTCTTGTCCTTGTAGAGGGACACCCTTCCTCATGCTTGTTGGGTAGAACTGCTCTAAAATGAGAAACCATTTATTTGTTAGTACATGTTGATGGCATATGTAGCTTACAGTCATCTGGGGAAGTGAGCACATACTCATGAGATAGCTTGGTTCTCCTTTTAGACTGAGACTCTTTGACAGAAACAGAAAAGATCTTTCTAGGTTTTGTGCCTTTTTGGAGGGGAGAGAAATTCCACATTTTATGATTCACTATGGGGAAAAGGAATCCTGGCATCAGTGAAGGAGGAGAAACAGGAGTGATCTGAGGGGAGAGACCTTCATCCTGAGACCTTTTCAGGACTGTTCTGTTCGACTTCTTCAGAACACCAAATGTTCATACTCTGGGGCCTTGTGTTCCAAGCTGCAATGTTGAAAAAGGGGGAGAAATGCAGAGGCCTGCATGCTGGCTCTCCTCTCCTGTCTCAGCTTCCGCCGGCACAGCTCTTCCTACTGATTTATGGGTGGAACATGAATATTACCTGAATAAACCATTCAGCTCCTAAAATACATTTACCTCTTTAATACAATTGGGTAATATCAATCATTTCTCTTTTCTTGAACAGATTCCCATATATCAATCATTTTTCTTTTGCTTTAACAGATTCAGTTGCTAAACTTCAAAACCAACTTCAGAATTATTTTGCTGTGAAGAATATTTGTTTCCTGAAGCTCTTAGTTTCAAGCTCTTTCGTGATCAAAGAAGACCTCCATATGCACTTTAGGCTGGCTATTGAGGCAGTTACTAACAGTGTTTTTTCTCAGACTGATAACAATTCAAAGCTCAGCTTCATAGTCCATTGTCGAACATCTTTTCACATGTTTTTCATAGTAAACCGTATCTTTTAAATTTGTTGGCATGATGATCAAAAAATATGTTCTGTCATTTTACAGGTCTATCTCAGTCAACATAACTTATTTATGCTTTCTTCCAGTAGTGGGAATGGAATCGAGGGCCTCATGCATGCTAAGCAAGTGCTCTACTTGTCTTAAGCCTTTGCCATTTCATGAACGGGAGGTGAGGTGTGGTAAGGATTGTGATATGGCATGGGCCTGATCCTGTCTTAGCTTTCCCAGGGTAATGCTGGGCTCTTCCTCTAGGGGCAATTTGATTTCTAATCTTTATATACTATACTCATCAGTGCTTTTACAAACAAATTTCTTAAATGACTACTGCAAGAAATCCAATAGACTGAGGCCTTTGGAAGCGTCCTGAAATCAAAGATCTTATCTGTCTCATTTTTGCCTTGCCTTTCTTCATGCTTACTGTGCAACACTTTGAAAATATTCACGGCATCGTGAAAAGAGTGCACAGTGGTAGGACTAAAAAGAATAGATTCACTTCTTATCTCGTCTGCTACAATAGTAATTCCTATACGTATAATGTTTGGACAATGCCTTCTGTTTGAATACGCATCCAAACAAGTATAGTTATCTATTCTTGCTGCTGTGGTCTCCGCCGCAGAACATAGTAGGTTCTCAACATTTATGTACTAAATAGATGACAACATTAAATTCAACTTTTGTATCATATGCATAGTGGACAGACAATAGCCACGCATAATGTGAAACAACTTCTGTCTAATTTTCCCTTGATATTCACTTGTACTTACTGGATAGTAAATTAACTGACTTTCGCCCTACATTTCTGTGTATATTTATGACTTACAGTACTTCATATCCCTTCAGAGTACAGACAGAGAAGGGCACTTATAATTTGGGTCTCATGAGGAGTGTTTTTATGAGGACAATAATCCTGTGCACAGGTTTTATACAAATTTATTGCATCTTCCATATGGAAGAGTTTAATGTAAGAGTTTTAAAAGATACCCAGAAGTGAAGCCATTACTCATTTTGAGAAAAGAGAACAGAATAGATAAATAAACAGTCAATGATTGGTTTTATGCCTATGGTAGTTTAACCACAACCCTTTCTAACAATTCAGTGCAGATAATTTATGAATAAGAATAAATATTCCATCACAGACCTCTATGGCAGTGCTACTATGCCTGCACTGAATTTTCTAGCTACTTTGGTTTGGAAGTAAAATAATGATTGGTTAATATTTGTAGCCAAATAGACTTCATTTTGAATCAGATTAAATGACACAATTTCTTAGGCAATTTAAGTTGTAGAAACATTCAATTTTCTGGAATTGAATTTCTCTATACAGTGCCCCGTAGACCTCAGGCATGAAGTAATGATGAATATATACCTATTATATTTTTGTATGTTACCAAGCTGTTTCTAAGGTTTTTTTTTAAATATCTACTTTAGCATGAGTTAGAAATAAGTAGTAGCACGTAAAGATCATGTTTAACATAAAATGATCTGCAATATTTTCTCCCCAGTTGCGACATACATTTTCCCAATAGTTTTTGAACAAGCCCCTTACTGTTTTGTAAAGCAGTTACATAAGGAAAATAGATTGAACACTAGTTTCATTCTTGAGCTCCTGTGCCTTCTGTCTCCTTGGAGCAAATAGGACACCAAAGAAGTTGCATGATGGGAAATTTGTAATGCACTTCATGACAATATTATTGGATACCACATGAACTGAAGCAACTGAACTTACCACAAAGGTGACTAGGAATGCAAAATCAAATATGGTTATTGAATAGTCAAAGTATACCGCTGTTCCTGGATTTGATTTGCTCATCTTTGTTTTTCTTGCCCTGCAGTGGCAAACAACAAAAGAAGCCTTTATAAGTGAGCTGGTTAATAGCAGGATATGAACCCAATAATTACTGTAAGAAAATAGGAAGACTTAGTATAAATAGTAGTTAACACATTGGTGATACATTCCAAAATATGTAAAGATATTTGTAGTGCCTTATCTGGAGAGGATTTTCTTTAATTACGATCAGAAGAGGTGCTTCCCTGCTTTAGGCATCCACAGTCTGTTGTCACAGTCTCCATGTAAAAGATAATAAAGAAAGAAAAATACAGTCTCATGTTTCCCTCGAGGGTAGGCAACTTGCAAAGCTTTGGCTTAAATTTAGGTTTACTGACACTCTGATGTCTGTTATTCTAAATTATAGCTGACAAAGTGATGTAGAATGTGTTGTACTTCGCCACACATTTATCTTGATTTTTAAAGCAATATATAAACATTTTGTGCTATTACAGAGCTCGATAAATAATCCAAAGCAAAGCAATTAGGTCTTATTCTGGAATTCATCACACACTCAAAATATCTGAACCCTACATGGAATACTTAAATTAAGTCGCATCATTGATATTGTTTAATTATGTTCCCTTTAAGAGGACAGGAACTTCGCCTGGCTTACCACAATTTTACTCTGAATGATTAGTTAGAATAGGCATATAGCCGCACACTTAGTAAGTATTTGATGATCAAATGACTAGATAAAGTCGAGGTAAATTTCATTCAACAAATGTGTTCGGAAGATAAGAAGAAACTCAAGGATAAATAATTTAAGACAGAGTCTTTTTTATTTATTTTTTTATTTTGTGTGTGTGTGTGTGTGTGTGTGTGTGTGTGTGTGTGCGAGGCCAGCCCAGCCCACCAGGGGGCGTGGCCCTGCCAAGCCCGCTCCAAGTAGGCGCCCCAGACCACTGAGCCATCCCACCAGCCCCAAGGATAAATAACTTACCTGGCCCCATATCATCTAGTTTCACTTTATCTTTGGTTTGGAACAGCTCAGAGATTGAACCCAGTGAACTCTTGGGCGAAATTAAATTGGCAAATATCCTCCCCTGGAGCAACTCACATTGGCACAGAATGCTGTAATAACAAAGCTACTCTGGTCATTTGAGCAAGTTGTCTATTAATAAGTTCTCTAAGCAATTATGCCATTCTCTCCCTGTGCACTTCTCCTAAAGTATAAGTTCTAATTTTATCTCTGGGATTAATATCCCACCCATTTCATTTCTAAGATCTGTTTCCTGTCTCCACTAATACAGGTGATAAATGACAAATATGAGTCATCAATAAATGTGTGCTACTTAGCCTACCGTACTAAATGTGTTGTTAAATCCCTTGGCTCTGAAGCTTCCTACGGGCTCCAATAACCACGAGTACAGAGAAGCCAAGTCTGTGAATAAAATTAGAAGGGCCTAAAGCTAATATCCTGAAGTTCATCAGTGGTGCTGGAGAACTATTTGGTCATAATAATTCAGATTTAAAAGCTGATGTGACTCATCGCACCAACAAATCTCGTACAGTATTTCTGCCAGTTATATTTTCTAGACTTATTTAAATTTAGGTGGGCTCAGGCTGGCTAGATAGCTCAACAGATTAAAGGGCCTGTTTAGGCACGTGCAGGGACCCTACTTCGATCCCCGGCATGCGGTGCTGCCCCCAGCCCTGGGGTGAACTGAGATGGCAAATGAGACTGGGCATGGTGGCATGTGCCTGTAATCCCAGTGCTTGGGATTCTGAAAACAGGAGGATCGCTATGAGTCCAATCTGC
>NW_004524594.1:8126948-8135811 GCF_000260255.1 Octodon degus
GCCGGCGCAGGGTAGCAGGAAACTCTCCGCACACTCATCGGACCTGGGCTAGGACTGGGTCCTCTCCTCTGTTCTGATAAGCAATTTAGTCAAGCTTTTGTTAGCAGGAGATACTGTATAAAATGTGGTATTAAAAGTAAAGTCATATTAATATGCTGATCTGTAAAAGATTCAAGTCAACAACTTCTGACATTGCCAGTCCTACGGATAACCCACTACTGTTATGGACTACTGGACTACATTGGATTATTTTGCTGAATTCATGCACCTACAATATTTAAATGGTAATGGAATACCCATCTCTGATAAAACTAAACAAAATAGGGGATACAAAGGAAGGACCATTTTGTATCTGTATATACAAAATAGTTAGGACAGATATACGCTAGTTTCTCTTAATTCAATGAGAAGAAAGATTTGTACTAGTAGTGTTTGGACAGGATATCTTGTCTGCATCTTGTACTATGAATAACCACTATGAAGACAGCAATATGCATTGTACTAATTATTGAAAGTGTCTTACTAATCAGTTTTGAAACTGTCTCATTTCTATTTGTTTCTCAATAAGATCAATAAAAAAATTATAACTGAAAAAAAAAACCAGAAATCCTTGAGGGGATTTTGAAGCCCATATTAAAGATAACTTGATCCTACTGCATAAAAACAAAGGGTTATAAATGCTCCACTGCTGGTATTGTTTCTCACTTCACAATTGATGTGACTTTCTGCATTAAATGACCCCCACTAGCTGGGGAAGGAGCCAAGCCCAGCTGTCATTTATCACCAGCTGTTTTGCGTGCCCCAATTGTAGAACCAGTCCTCACTTTGACCCCTGCAAAGGCCTGTCCCCTGTGCAAGGGCAGCTCTGTGTCTGCTGGCAAGCTGATCTTTTTCTGGATTCAAATTTATTTTCCTGACATGGTTCATGGCTTCTGTCTCCAGGTACTTGCCCTCTGAAGTGCGAGCCTGCCTCTACAAACCCCACCCCTAGCAGATCAGATCTCTGGGCTGTTTGAAGCTCTGGCTCCCTTTCAACTTTTAAAATTCAATTTATGACCCATTTACTGGAATGATTCATAATCAATGGAGTTACTAATTTTGCTTTTTGCTCAATCACCCAGTAATGTGTGCCATAAAAAAGATGCTATTTCTTGAGAGGGTGATCAATTGACTGATAGACTTACGTTTAGGTTTTGATTTTACTTTTACAGGTGGATTTTGCAAACCTGAGGGCCACACAACCTTTGTGCTTTCTCCAGTGAATGCCTATATCAAAACAGGCACCATTGTTTTCTTTTCTTCTTTTTTCTTCCTTTCTTTTCCTCTTCACCCTTCCCCATTTTTCTTTTTAAAAATCACCTTGTACCAAGCAGTGGAATGATGACTGTAGAGTGGTGAATTCTTTCCCCACATATATCATGAATAGTTCATCACAGTTCTTTCCCTCATTGTTCTTCTCCCTTCCAAAGGTGGTGTATCGGAGTAGAGATTACATTCACACACGACAGATAAGGTCCCAGCAGTGCACCGCTATGCACCAACTCTGACTTCTAAAATTCAGCTATTTCTTCCACACACATTTCTTGTGTTCTTCTTATGTGCTGAACCTATGTGCAGATGCTGAAAAAAATAGAGTAAAAGAGAAGAGAATGTTCCTGTTCTTCTTAAGCTTGCATTTTATACTCCTTGGATTCCACATCATAGTGTAATGTCACAGCAAGGTTGCAGGCTTTGAAATCCATGCACCTGATCTTAAGTTTCTGTCAATATCAGCACTGTGATTTTACAACATAATGAGAATGGATAACATCATTTTTTATTATTTTCTTTTTTATTCTTAATGTTCTTTGGGAAAAGACGAGTTTGTATTTTTTCTGTTTTTTTAACCTCAGTCAGATTGTTGAACTTCTTTGTTTTTTTGTTTTTGTTTTTGTTTTTTGGCAGAACCAGGGATTGAATTCAGACCTTTGCACTTGCCAGGCAAGTACTTATCGTACTGAGCCATCTCCCGGCCCCTGAACTTCTTTGAATTATCTGAATTTTTGGAAAACCTCATTATACAGAAGTATTATCAGTACATTTTCCAAGCCAGATAATTTCAGAACCATATTAAGATCATGTATGGAGTTGATCATATTGTATGTCGATGTGTAAGGTAAACTTACATAATAAAATGGGTTTTTAACAATGTTAAATTTAGTATCTTCAGAGCTACTGGAAAGTTTAATTCTCAAACTGCTCAAAGTCTTGATAGAGAGACCTAGGTCATTCCTGGTCTTCAAATCCTTGCATAGAGCCCACTTCCCTTCTCTTCTGTCTGACAGCTTGTGCACCACCAGAGACCCCAGGCACATGAGTGAAAGTTGGTGGCCACCCACGCTCTACTTGTGGACTAAAAGGACTGTCTCCTGAGCGTTCTGTGTCTTCTAAAGTTGTGCATGTCAGTGACCTCTTCTGTGCTTGGGACGCAGACCTCAGGAGGATCCACTTGTATGCTCTGAAAGTGGACTTGAGTTTGGGCAAAGTCTACTATGTGAGCTACTTAAAGAACAGGCTAGAATGCTGTGTGGTTCTGCTAGACTTGGTTTTGCTGGCTGTATGGATTGTCTTCCTCTGAGAGTGGGTAATCAGGAAGAGCAGGTCCAGAGTATTAGTTGAAGGATTGCCCATTTACTAAAATAATTAATTGGGACTTGGAAATAAGGTAACAAAATGTCTTTAATTTTGCTCTGAAATTAGAATATATATATATATACAGGGTCTACAGCGTGTCACTACACAAATCAGACTTGTAGCGATCCTCCTGCTTTCAGCCTCCCAAGCATGGGCATCACAGGTGCACGCTCCCACGCCCAGTCTCAGTGGCCATCTCAGAGTGCCCTGGGGGTGGGGCTGCATGGCACTCTGGGGATCAAACCCCGGTCACTGCACCTACTTAAGCAGGCACTTTAGTCCACTGAGTTATCAGAGTACCATATTGATGGAGTTTATTTACATAAATTGTAGCAAGATAACATTTTCATCTACCACAAAAGTGTAATAAGGGCTGGGGAGATAGCTCAGCCATCCAAGCACCTGTCTAGCAAGTGCAAGGTCTGGAGTTTGATCCCCCAGTACTGCATGCTGTGCCAGCCCCGAAACCCTGGCTGCACTGAAACTGGGCATGGTAGTACATGCCTATAATTCCAGTGCTGGGGAAGCTGACATAGGAGGATCACTCTGAGTCCCAGCTACATAATGAGACCTTGCACCAAATAAATAAATATGTAAATGTGAAATAAAATGCTTAGAACTATCATCTCAGTACCTGTTTTTAGAAAAACGTTAAAAAATGTTTTGGTGTTTGAGGAAACAGAAATATTTAAATGGACTTAAACATTGTAAACTATATGCATACACAAAATTGTATTTACAAAGTGAATAACTTTTAAGTTTTGTTAAGTTCAGCATACAAACAAATTTAAAAAAAAGAAAATATATTTGGTTCGTAGTTGATGACAATGTCAGAGAACCCGTTTGCCTGAAGCACTTCGGGGTGCTAAAGGGATCTCTTCCAGCAGAGATAACACTGAGCTTCAGAGAGTTGAAGGCGCTGTTTACTTTTCTTAAATATTTTGTGGACGAAGACAGATATTTTCCCTCCGAGAACAGGGCGGAAGATGCCACTGTACTTACAGCAGACACCAAGCCTCCGTGAAATTGTGCAACTTTAGATTTTAATTTCACACCTCTGTAGTGGCGCCCTCATAGGAAAGCTAGTTTATTCCACTTATCAAAATGGGATCCATTGGCGATGTCTAGCAGCCACCTGGAGAATCAATGAATGAATGAATGAATGAATGAATGAATGAATGAATGAATGAATGCATTTTTGTGATGTTAACATAGTTAAAATTCACTCTTTCTCCCCGTGACTCTCACGTCTCTTCAAATTGGCGTCTCAATAAAACACAAGCTGACACACTTGAGTTTTCAGCAATCACAGCAAAGTTAAATACATTGAAAGTGTGCACCATCTACTGTCTTTTAAACAAGTGTGTAAAAACATAAAAGAAGAAAAGAAAACAAAGAAGCATGAGCTATAAGGATGAACGATTTTCCTTTAGAATTAGCCTAAGTTCTGGCCATTATGATGAAATATCATGCTACTCGTTTAAAAAGAGAAAAAGTTTCCTGATGGAAGAGAATAAAACGAAACTCCATAAATACTCTTCCATAATGATTTTCTGTGTAGAAAATATGGTAAAATACTCATTAGCCCAGACAGAACATATACGCACCCCATTCAAATGAACTAATAAGTTCAGTAAGAAACAGAGACATATGTTCTAGTAACACATATGCGAAAAATGGAATTTAAAATGATTATTCCTTCCCATTGATCCAAAGAGATGCTTCAGAGTAAGTTTAATATATTGAAGGCATTCACTGAAGTCTATACAATACATGGAAGGAAATGAAAGTATGCCTGGAGATACGGCACATATTCATGGGTTTGAATGCTCAATTTTATTAGACAACTGCTTCCTACAGCTGCTGCACATGCTCACTGCGATTTCCATAAAAATCTCAATAATGATTTTTTTTTACCAAAATTATCATGCCGATATAATTAATTTATTTTAAGAATACATCCTTAAAGTACACCATGGTTTCTTTCCTTGCGGAGAACGTGTACATTTACGTAATACATCTTAATTTTTTTTCAAGCTCTGTCACATGTTGATATTAAAATGTACATAAAATTACAAAAGACCAAGCCAAGTCAATTTTGAGTAAAAACAGATTGGAATGATATTTATTTTCCCCAATTCAGAACAATGCATGTAAATAATGATGAATACAATACAGCACTTATTTGAAGATAGTCATATAGATCAAGTGAACAAAATTCAGATTTTAAAAATTAACCCTTACACTTGCAGTTAGCTGAGTTTTGATTATGTCAAAAATTAAATCTAATGACAAATGTGCAATTATTTTAACAAATGGTTCTGATATACTTATTAAATTCAGACTATAATGCCAGTCTATTCACACACAATAATATGAATAAATAAACGTGTTAGAGTTGTATGTGATAGAAAAGGTAGAAATGAAAAAAAAGTCTGCATGACTTTATTTAAGCTAAAAGTCCTTACTAGCAATGCTAAAAATATGAACTATAAAATTCATAAAAATGAAAAATTAGGGGCCAGAGAGATAGCTCAGTAGAGTAAGTGCCTGCCTGGAAAGCGCAGCATCCTGAGTTTAATCTTCGGTACCAGAAAAAAAATTAAAAATAAAAATTTATCAAGTTAAAAAGTTTGGTGTATTAAAATAACTATTAAGAAGACCAAAATGTGAATTGTAGACTGAGAAATGGTATTTATGTGTCATATGATTAAATGAGTGACTTATTTTTGTCATATATAAATACACCTTTAAACTCAAATTGAGAACACAACTTAGTTTAAAAATAGGAGAGACTTTATGCTACGGCACACTACTGTACAGATTGGCACTGAATGAGGGCCTAATACGCAAAAGAAATTTTCTTCCTGTGGCATTGGATGTTACAAATGGGAGATCAGGCGGCCAGCAGGGCTAGCATCTGCCGAGAGCCCCCTCAGGTTGTGCACTGATCACTTCTTCCTGTCTCCTCACTTAGTGGAGAAGCAGAGTGTGCAAGCCAGCTGGAGTGTCTGTTCAGACACAAAGTCTACTCACAACGGTCTGATCTTGATGCACTAGTTATATTCCAAAGACCTCATCACCTAGAGAGTACAGTTTCACAAACAACCAGAAGACGTACAAATGGACATTTTACCAAGGAAAACAGCTAAGTGACCGGGAAACACAGCAGGCAATTCTTAACAGTATTAGTAGCTGAATAGTGCACACATTATGCTCACAGGAAAGGGTACGATAGAAAAAAACAAATGCCAGTTGTTAGTAAGTGTGTGGAATCCAGCTACACTGCAAACAGGAATTCAAAATAGTGTACACATTTTGAGAAATAGCTCGTCAATTCTGTAAAATGATTTTTATTTAAAAAACAACAATAACAACAACAACCAAGCTCTTTGTAGGGCCTGGTGATTCCAATTTTAGGGATCTAGGTAAGAGAAATCTTTCCACAAGAGTTCTTGTATGTAATTTTTATATCATTGTTATTCATAACTGCCCCAAATGGAAATGCTCTAAATATCTACTAGTAAGTGAAAGAATGAAATGTCAGTTGTCAATACAATGGAAGATAACCAGCAATAAAAAGTACAAGCTCTAGTATAAATGATTATCTAGCACATGTCAAAGGAGACCATTCAGAAACAAATCTGCATATTTTATGATCCCATTTATTTAAAGTACTGAGGACATAAAAATGTATAAAGATACAAAGTAGATTCATGATTGACAGGCTAGATGTGGTAGTAGAAATTGGCTGCAATTGGACCCAGAGGACCTTCGGGGAAAGACGAAAATATTCTAAATGTGGATAGTAGTCAAGTATAATGATAAATTTACAAATAATCCTTGGTTAAATGAAAAACAAAGACATTTATTTGTCAGAAAACAGCTTCAAAAATTTTCAATCCATTCCCGGCTTGCTTCCAAATCAAGTTTTAGATAGAGATGAAATGATATTTTCTCAAGGTCTTTGTTTTTAATCATTTATTTATTCATTTATTTGATACAAGGTCTCGCTGTACAGCTCAGACTCATAGTGGTCCTCTTGTCTCAGCCTCCCTAGCACTGGGATTACAGGTATGTGTCTCCAAGCCCAATTTCAGTGGCTGGCATCGTGGCACGGCACACAGTACTGGGGATTGAACCAGGAATTGAGCTTGGGTTCTTGCACTTGCCAGGCAGGCACTTAAACTGCTGAGTTATTTCCTCAGCCCCATATATATGCTGCTTTTTATGCGTTGAATGACCTGAATGATGCAAGTGTATATATTTCTTAGATTATCAGTTTGTATGCAACAAGATTATATATTAATACCATTATCATGACCTTAGTAAGAGCTGAAGAATACATGTCTTTAGAATTTGTAGCTCCAAAGTGTCTGTATTTCCCAACTATGATTCTAATTGTATTAAATATGTACCTGCAATAGTGCTATTCAGCTGAAGTAATATTCACTTCCCTGATTGCTCTTTATTTTCTCTTTGACTTAACTATATTCTCTAAAACATCTAACTGACTAAGAAAGATCTATTTTTCTTATATCTGGTCCGTGTTAAAACTCCAGTTCATGGAGTCTGAGTGACCTGAGGGTGGAAGGATGTAACAAGGTATAAGGGTTAAAACTTGAAATTATGTGTGAGAACATTGTTACCTCACCCTCCTCAGCATCATCAATGTAGAAACTTCTCTGTTAAATTCTTTAAAATTAGAATTCTTCTTGATTAAAAAACCAAAAAACAACAACAAAAAAACCCCAAACAAACAAGAAAACAACACAATTCATCCTGAAGCATGTAAAAGCAGTCACATGGAAAGTGATACACACAAATGTATAAACCTTCACTGGCTTGAAGTTGATGAGAGTTTGTACCTGTGTAGAGTTTCAAAGAAAAAATTTCTTCGAGGGTGGGCAAGATAGCTTAGCAGATGAAGTACCTGCTTAGGCAAGCACAGGAACTGTGGCTCAAGCCTGGCATCACATGCTTCACTGGCCCTGCCCCCAGGAGCACTGAGCCAGCGACTGAGTCCAGGGTGGTGGTACATGCCTATACTTCCAGGGCTGGGGATGCTGAAAGCAATTTTCCATCCTTCACGTTTTAATTTGAATTGTTTTTTTTTTATCAAAAGTTTTCACCCCCTGAGCTTGCATGGAGAGACTAAATACTTTCAAAGATGTTATTTTTTTCTTCATTAGGTTTCAGATTAACTTTATTTCCACAGACCTGTATTCCAAATATCCTTTGACGAATATATAGTCAGCCATATTCTGCCTCCTAGAGCCATTAGAGTCTCTCACTCTAATGCATTATCTCTCTGTCCTCTCATCGGCTTTCTTCCTCTTCCTCCTCTGTTTTTCCCAAGAGCTTTACTATTCTGTGCCTAGGGGCCTTCACACCATGCTACACATTGGCATGAAAGAGATCATTTTCACTTTGAGTATTCCCACTACCTGGTTTCTTTAAGTGGTAGAACCTGAACTTCAACATGACCTTCACTGTGTTTCTATCTCAGTCATCTAAAATGTTTTGCCATTTTATACTTTTATTCCTTGCAAGACATTTATGTCAGGCTCTTCTCCTTTTTATGCTGTCCATATAACCATTATGTATTGAGAGCATCACAACTTATCACAAACTTTGTAGCTTGAAACAACACATTTCTTGTCTCACACTTTCTCCCTGGGTATAGAAGATGGGAACCACTAGGTGGGTTCTATGTTTGGGTCTCACAGGATGATCCTGACATTCATAAAGTTACAGGAGTCTGAAAGTGTGTGTCCTCTTCCTGAATCATGGGTAGTTGGAATATCTAATTTCCTTGTGCGTATGTTGTTGACTCTTTCCTTGTTGGTTGTAGGAGGGGGTTGTTTTTACCTTGAATATGCTGCCCCCCAGAAGCTCACAACGCACCCATTCACTCTCTCCCTCCAGGCCAGCAGGAGCACATATCTATCTGACTTCTGCCCTTGCAAAATGAAAATTATACTTAGGACAATTACATTTGTTTGGGTCAGGCACACTTGGACAACCTCCAGTAGCTGCAAGTCAATGGAGAGATTTCAATTACATCTGTAAAGTTCCTTCACAGCAGTACCTTGATTAGTAATTAATTGAATGATAAGAGGATGGGAATCTTGAAGAGTCATCCTTAGAATTTTGCCTCCTACACACATCATTGACAGTCTAATTTTTA
>NW_004524594.1:8135911-8141368 GCF_000260255.1 Octodon degus
TCGCTATGAGTCCAATCTGCGTAGTGAGACCCTGGAGACCCTGTAGTAAATATATTAAAAAAATAAATAAAAATAAAATTATTAAATTTAGGTATGTCCAGCCACTCAATGATATTACCTAATATTCTAACCCAACTATAGGTTAAACATTAGCTACTGTGTGAGAATTTGTAGTGTTTCATATTTCAAAATTATTCAGAGTTTAATCCTAGCAGAGGTATTTTCAAAAATGGTAAGATGATATTGGAAATCATTCATGAACATTTCTCTATTCCAAGAGCTTTAAACACTTATCCTGAAAACTGAGACACAGCTGAAAATCATGTCTGAGACCTTTGCAGGATCACCTAAGGATTCCCAGAGATAGGAATTTAGTCACGTTTCCTGAAGGCTTTTGAGAACAACCTTAGCTGATTTATGAGAATTTACGGAGACTCTTAGACGTCAACATATGTCTTACAAATCAAAATAATTTATTCTGTATCTTCTATAAAGAAGGAAAGAAGTATTCTGTGCATGATATTAAGACAGGAAAGCCAGCTTCCAAACTTATATGTATATGTATTTATGTGCATTGCACGTGGTGTCACTAAGACCACTTTACTTTTTGTTGGTTTTTGGAAGCCTCTTGCTATTTGCTGAACAAGTTCCTTAGGCTCCAGGACACATACACAGCATGGCCATTCAGTAGCTGGTGTTTCCAGAGATGATTGGCATATAAGTTGGCAAATGGGGAGAGGAAGACTCACTCTGATTGTGGGTGGGCCTACAAATAGGCTTGTAGCCTGGGTGAAATACAGAGAAAGAGGGAAGGTGGCATGTTTCCAGGAGCTCCAGATGGCTTGAGGGGTGCACCCCATGTTGCAATGTTACTGGCCACCAGTTTCCCATTTGTCCAGCCTTCCAAAGCAGATACTCTCCATTAAACTTCTAGATCTTTGATCTTGGCCTGGAGCTTTATCCTGGAGCCCTTTTGTTCCATGGCTTCCATCTTCTGGGCCTGAAGAGAAAAGGATCTTGGACCTTGCCCCTGTTTTGCGTCCAGATACCATGGTGATCTCTCCCACCTCAAACTTTTAAGCCTACATAATGAATCTCCTTGCATGAATATACATAATTAATTGCATATATGTATATATACTATACATATTTATATATTCTATTCTTCTAGGCTAATACACAACGTATATATTTTTGTTTATTTAGTTCTCTGGCACTGGGGATTAAACTCTGGGTATTTGTACCTAGCTACATCTTTTTTTCTTTTAACAGACACTTATTAAACCTCTAAATTGCCCAAGCTTGGCTCGAACTTGGGATCCTTATGATTCACCTGCTCAGAATTCTACAGTTCAGAATATAAAAACCTATACTGGGTGTGTTCTCTTTCTGTCCATGTAATGCCCAAGACACGTGGTCTGGGTGGTCTGACTTGTCTCCATCTAGAGGTGGCTCAGGGTTCCCACTGTTTTCCATAATAGAGTTTTGTTATTAAATCTATCTAGTTTGTGATGCAGTATTACCATTTCCCCAGCAGACTAATACTTCTGGCTATCCTTAAACGACAAAGGGAAGGCAGGAAATGTATTTCATATGTGCTTCCAGGCAGAAGAAGAAATTTAGTGAACAACAGGGTGATCTTTGCTACCTAGTTGTATTTCTTTGTGAAACACTGAGAGAAGATAAGCTGCTTGGCAATGAGGTATGTGTTCTGAGAAATGTTCAACTGTATTGTGTATAATTATGTCTTTCAATGAATACCCAGATGTTATTTTTTTAAAAGATGAAAAGTAGTAAAAAAACAAAAATCACAATCAGAATTTTACTAAACCTGGGGTTAGCTCAGTTGTTTAAGCTCCTGCTCATGCGAATGCACTCAGGCGCAGGGGATCGCAGTTGCATCTCCAGCTCTGCATGCCTCACCAGACCCTTCCTTAAGGCAGCCTAAGCCAGGAAAAAAAAATTCATCTCAACTTTTAAAGGGCCAGCCAAATAGCTCCGTGGATTAAAGCACCCGCAAACAAGTGCAGGGGCCAGAGGTTGGATCCTCTGGGGCGCACAGAGACAGCAATTGACACTGGGCATGGTGGTGCGCGCCTGTAATCCTAGCACTTAAGAGGCTATAAAGAGGTGGATCAGTACGAGTCCAATCTAGTTGTGAGATGCTGAGCACCATGTAGGTCCTTCCCTAAAATACAAAAAAAAAAAAAAAAAAAAAAAAAAAAAAAAGGAAAAAAAGGAATTTTGCTAAACTAAATGATTAGAATTCAACATTGGTTGTTATATTGCATGTTGCTGTCATCAAATTAGGTGTGTAGATTACCAGATGTAAATACACAAAATTGATCCAAAATTATAAAATAATTAAAAAAGAGAGAAAAAAGTAGACATTGACTGTTCCTTTCAATAGACCAGCAAAACTCAGCGGTACAATTTCCCAAGCTATCCTGTGTATATACATATATACTTATTTTTTTTCCTGTTCCTTCTTTCTTTCTTTTCTCCTTCCCTCGTCCCAATTGTTCCCTCCCTTTGTATGGTTTCTTTCCCTTTCACACTAACTATTGTACATTTCAGATTTTATTTACTGTTTCAAGTTCTTATAGCAGGAAGACAATATGATGTTCACGCATGCAGCTCTGATTTATTTCATTTATGAGTACGGTCTCCAGTTGCCTCCATTTACTGACAAAACCTCAAGTTTATCTTTCTTTATAGCTGAGTAATACTCCACTGTGTAAATATATCATACCTTTCTTTTACCCATTCCCCAGTTGGTGGGCTTTTGGGGATTTTTCTAAGATTCAGCTGTCACAGATTGCACTGCTATAAGCATGCATGCACATTCGTCTCTGTGGTATGATATTTTCATTCCTGGAAAAATACCCAGGAGGGGAATAACTGGGTTGAACAGGATATCTAGTCCTAGTTTCTTGAGGGATCTCCACTATGATTCCATAGTGGTTCTACTAGTCTATACTCCCAGCAACAGTGGAGAAGGGCTTCTTCTTCCCCACAGCCCTATAATTTGCTATTGGCTGATTTCTTGATGTCAGCCATTCTTTCTGGGGTGAGATGGAACCTCAGTGTTGTTTTAATTTGCATTTTTCAGATAACCAATGATATTGAACATTTTTTCATTTATTTATTTTGCATTTGTAGGTAGTCATCTGATTAGTAGACCTCGCAGATGTACAGATATTATTTTTGATTAGCTAGCTTTCCCTGGGTAGCAGAAATAGAGACTACGTCCAGGTAAGTTGATGCAAACTAAGTTTAGTTCCAGTTCTGCTGCCATTAGTGTTCTTAGAGCACACGGTGGAAGCACCAAAGCCTTGCATCTCTGAGGACTGTGATATTATTATTGTTTCTAATTTAAGTGACTTTTACATCTTACTAGCCTGCTTATGGAATGATCAGCTTGGTTTTTACCTTTAACCCGATATGCTCTATAGATGTTGAACACACATTCCATCTAGCATGTCCTATGTCTAAGTCGTTATATTACCTGAGCGTTCCCACAGAACTTCAGTTGTGTTTCTCTGGCAGAGAACAGAAAATAAATAAATAAATAAATAAATAAATAAATAAATAAATAAATAAATAAAAATCAGAGAGCCAACCAAATAGCTCAGCAGATTAAAGCACCTGCAAGCAGGCTCAAGGGCTGGGGGTTCGATCCCCCAGCCTGCCGTGCCTGCCCTGCCCCTGGTGTGTGCTGAGATGGCAGTTAGACTGGGTGTTGGGGGGCTGCAAACAGGCAGATCACTCTGAGTCTGTTCTAGTAGTGAGACTGTGAACACCCTATAGACACTTCTCTAAAAACATAAGAAAAAAAATCTGGTGACAGAGAGACGGTGGTTATTCTCTTTCTGGGCACAAGAGTGGCTAGGACAGAGCCGAAGCAGCTTGGGACATTGCCATGGCTCTAAGTGACCTAGGCATTAATTTTATCCAACACATTCAGCTTTACCTTTTTAGGGTTTTCTTCTCTTCCCAAAGCTCTGGAAATGTCACATCCCTGATGACAAAGACATATGGTAGTCAGAACCCATAGTGGAACAAGCAATCTTATCCCTCTTAATTTCATTTATGTAATACAAATTTGCTCATATTTCTAAGAATTTAGCATGATTTTGAAAACCAAATTTAAGTTTCTTTTAAAACTTGTGCCAGGGAGACAGCTCAGTGGTATAAGTACTTGACAGGTATGCACAAGGTCGTGAGTTTGATCCCTGAAAAGAAAAGAAAGAAAGAAAGAAAGAAAGAAAGAAAGAAAGAAAGAAAGAAGAAAATCTTGCCTCATTTTTTCCAGTCATTTGTTTCCTGTGTTGAATTCTATAATCCTTGAATTCTGAATTTATTTTCTAACTACATGAGTGTTTCCCTTTTTTGCAAGTTTTTTTTCTGCTTAAAATGCAGTTTTTTCTTTCATCTTAGTTATGATTGTGACTTAGATCCAATTCAACCAGGTATTCTAGCAACAGTTACAGTTTTTTCTTAGGGTTTACACATTGCATTCCTCTACCACATATTTTTCCCTTTCAGCTTGTGAGTTGTCCAAGGTGCTGCCCACTTATCCTAAGAACCTAGCACATTGATCAGGGAGTAGTTAGTATTTAAGGAATATTTATTATGGATTTTGAATGAGGAAGAGAGTATCAACATAAAAATCTCTGAGGGAATTGTAGGGAAAGGTGAAAAGATTGCTGATGTACTTTGGAGGTATCACTTAGTTTTTTTATGACCAGTTACTCTTAGCTGTTTCAATACAGTAAATAGCACCATCATGGAGGATCTGGCCCCCCCAGTATACACACTATGTATAACTTCTGTGTAATTGTTGAATGTAGGCATAGGTTGCCATTTATCCCCTGCTGTGGGCAGGGGAGATTTTATCCCGAGGATGCCGCCTGTGACCTTCCTCCTCTGTATTCATGTGCTTCTTCCAATAGTGACCTTTCATTAGGCTTTCAGTAACACTCCACAAATCCATCCATACAACCTGGAATATTTATCTTTGTCTTACCTGTGTTCACCTTTCTCCCATTAGAAAACTTGGGTACCTGCAGGCCACTAACCCTGTTTATCAAAAGAAGAGTAAGAGGATGAAGACCTCAGTGTCATTTAAAAGTATTTACTGTCTCAGAAAAGCCCAGAGGTCAGCAGAGGTTAGAACCCAAGCTGACAGTGATAAAACATCATCCTGCCTGGAGAGGTAAAGGCACCAAGGTCATCAACAAAACGAGGTTGAAAATATGTTTTATTTGACATAAGATAATACAGCAGCAAATGTGGTAGAGAGGAAGGAAGGGTTTCATTATTGTTTTCAAGGCTGCAGTGTGGTTCTACAAGATACTAATGTCCCTCACCTGTAAAAGATTCTTGAGGTGCTCTGGGAATTGGGAAGTCAGCAATTTACAACCGCTCTCCTCTGTTCTTTTTTTTTTTTTTTTT
>NW_004524594.1:8143146-8144811 GCF_000260255.1 Octodon degus
CCCACAGTTCCAATTTGGTTTTTAATTTGCTTGTAGCATGTGTATTTCAAAATCTTTTACATAAAATGTATCCCTTGGCTATTACACAACAATCACTGTGATAGGAAGGACTCAGAGTATTTACAATAGTTTTAGACTTGCAGGGAACTCTGCTGAGATCAAAGTTCTTCTAGTATGGAGTGAACATGAAGGAACATGTTCAGAGATCTACAGAAAGACCAGAAAGTGAACTTGAAATTCTTAACATTAGTCCAGAAGATGCTTGAGCTGCGTTTGTGGGGACGAGAAGGAACTCTTCCCGCAGAGGCAAGAGAGCTAGACTTTCTCCATTATTCTTACAAAACCGATTTCCATTTTCCTGCATACACTTATTTACCTCTGAGCCCCGAGAACACATGAAATGCTCCCAGTAAACTCCTGTGGTCGGTGACTTCTACTTCGATGTAAGAAATGTGAAAAGGTAGCTGGAGATCAGTTGAGAGGAGGGGGACACAGCCTAGACTATTTATTCTCCGCACTAACACCTTTTCTCCTGAGGTTTGCTGGTAATTGTGTTCTTCACTTAATAGGCCAAAACTCCAGCTAAGCAGTAGCAATCACATGAACGTTTCTTTTCTGTGTTCTGTGGTGCCAAAAATCTGTCAACTGCCTCTCCATCTCATAAGAATACTGAAAGATAAATACATTTGCTTTTGGGGTGAAGGGAAATATTCTCTCATTGGATTGTATAGCAAGATGAGGACTTAACATTAGATGAGGAGTATGCTTTTATGCACATTTATTGACACATATATGAGGTTTCCAAACATTGGAAATGTTCTGCTTTCTTTTGCTCAGGGAGATTAAATTATTTCGATGTAGGGGGCCTGGCCCTAGCGCAGGCCTTTAAGTGGCTGCTTCCACAAAGCTGTCAGCCTCAGGTTGCTAGAGTTCGAACCTCACAACTCTCCTGCTGGCCAAAAGTGCCCTGAAGGCATTCGAGGAACAAAAAAAAAAATCCTTATTTCGATGTAGATCTCATTACTATGACATAGTTCGTGACATTATTCTGATTAAATGAGGTATGTTAAAGTATGTGGTGATGAACTAGAATACAGTAGAAGCTTTGGTGGATGTGAATTGGTGAGTAATCTAAATTAAAGAAAAAATGTGCCCATTATTTTTGTGCTGTAAATGGACGCTCACATTATGAATTACAGAGACAAAGACAATGTGAACTGCAGTGACACATTATTCAAGGATTCAGTGTAAGTGAAAATACATGCAATTAAAAAAAAAATAAATGAAGAAAAAAGTCCAAAAATGTTAGCATCCAATTTGCTTAACTATATCTGATTTATAATTTTATTAGTTGCAAATACTTTATTCTATATTTCATCACTTAGATTTATATTGTAATTTTGTCATAGCAAAAATTCAATTTGAAATTGCTATTTAATTCAGTATGTTATTTAAGTTAAAATATTAGGAAACTACACATTTCAAACCAGTCACAGAACAAAGAAAAATCAAGAATATGTATGCTGATTAATTCCTTCAGTTAAAGTTGCATATTAATCATGTATTATAAAATAAATCCATAAAATTTCCTGTATTTAAGTATTAGTTGAATCTGATAGAATTAGGGAGTAGAAAGATTAGTAAAAATAATATTTTACTGTAACA
>NW_004524594.1:8144924-8151007 GCF_000260255.1 Octodon degus
GTGGTGCTGGGGGATTGAACCGAGGTCCCTGTGCTTTGCTTGGCTTAGTTTGTTCTAAGTAGGTGCTTTAGACCACTGAGCCATCTCACCAGCCCCCCAATATTTTTTTTTGGTGGAACCAGGGATTGAACTCAGGCCCTTGTGCTTGCCAGGGAAGCGCTTATTCCACTGAGCCATCGCCCCAGCCCTGAATTCTTGTATAACTAATTTTACTTTATGAATAATTCCTTCTCATGAAGGACCAGCTTTACACCCAAATAAATAGAATATCGGAGGATATGATTCTGAAGAAAAGCTATTGCGTCCTTTGAGCTGGGTACCCCATGATGAAAATAAACTCAACAAATAGTCAATATTTATGTTTTTTGGGATAAATTACACAGTTCAGTTTAGAAGTGTAATGCTGAGAATTGGATAACCTAGTAGAAATGATGAATTAATGTGACCTATACAAGTAACCCAAACTGAATGATGAACTCAGAAGGCAAGATATCAAATTCAAAAAATTGACAAATAAAGTTACATTAAACTAAAAAGCTTCCTTAGTCCACATAGAAAATGAACAAAGCAATGAAATTGAATCACTATTAAAATGTTTTCCATCCAAGGAAATCTCAGGACCTGATGGCTTTCTCACTAACCTACCAAATATCTAAAGAAATGCTAATGCCAATTCTTCCCAAACTCTTGCAAAAATTATAGAGGAGACAATACTTCCACACTCAGGTTTTGATGCCAGCATTTTCCTGATACCAAAGGCAGACAAGAATATCACTAAAAATCTATAACTACTGATAGGTTTTAGAGGCAATAATGATGGTGGGAGTAGTGGCAGCACAACAGAGAAGCAGAAATAGGGGGAGAGAAAGCCTTCATTAACTCTAAACACATGGGGAGGACCAAGGGCAGGGAGTGGGCAGATCCTCTGACCTGAGACAGGGAGGATGAGCCTTTATAGGCTTGTGCCATAAGCAGAGTTTGAGAGGCGGGTTTAGTGACATACAAGGAGCTGATTGGAGGCTCCCTTGTGTGGACAGGAAAGGTCACAGGAAGTTGTACCCAGGGCTGCAGTGGGGAAGGAGGAGGAAGTGGTCATTGGGAAGATAAACTATTGTTTTCAGGGCTTTGGCCATATCAGATGACCACCATAATAATTCAGCAATTCATACTAAGGCCATAACCTATCAACTACAAGTTAATATCCCTTATGAACATAAAGAAAAACAAAAACAACAGAATTGTACCAAACTGAATTCATCAAAACATAAAAAGGTCACTCACCATGATCAAATGAGATTGATTTCTTAAATGTCAAATATGTTTTGATGTAGGCAAATCAACAGACACAATTTATCATATTGGCAGTGATATAGGAGAAAGAAACACCTAACCTGATAAACGTCTAGTATGATTTGCATTCTCTAGAATGAGAGAATGAATTTTAAGAATAATGGAGGCTCAGAGAAGAATCTATTTAGTGGGGAGAAGAAAGAGTTCCTCTAAGAGAGACAGAAGTTGGCCCAAGTGGGTTGCCAAGAACTTTGCTCTTCAAGGGAATTTTATAGAGCAAAAGCATAAGGTGAGGAGGGTCCAAGTTAGGAATAACCACAGTCAACTAGTAAGAGTAAAATTGTAGTCATTTAGGTAGCATTGATTCAGTTGGACATCTAAGGTAGGCATGAGGTGGGCCAAAACCATGGTCACCCAATAAGATTACAGCATGATTGCTTGGGTAATATTGATTAAATGGGGACCAAATGGGGAAGCAAGTCTCATAACCTGTTCACATGGAAGAAAATGAACTTTCCCTGGAGGAAGTGGGTCAATGGCACTTCCAGGCATCTCACATAAGGTGATAGATAACATTTTTGGTAATCAATCACTGCCTAGATGAAGTAAGTGATTGTAGTCATTCTATATATTCTATTGAGGTATGACCCTCAAAGAATACACTTCTCTTACAGCTGAAATACAGTCTCATCTTTCACACTGACTCTTAGAACCTGGCCTTTCCTGCCCACCTTTAACATGTTTCCATAACTTTGCTGTCTATATTAGCAGAGAAAATCTTATGACCATCTCAATAGACACAGAAAAATATTTGACAGGACTTAGCAATTTTTATGATAAAAATTTACCTATAAAAATACATTACAACACATGATTGTCTAAATTTTAAAAGAAGCAATTAAATTATCTATTTGTGGAGGTCATGATCTTGTTGCAAAAGAACAAAGTTAGATACATCACACAATCTGACTTCAAAATATGCTATAAAATATAGTAACAGAAGCAATGTGGTGTTTGATATACAGAGCAATAGAACAGAATAAAAACCACAGACATAGCTGCGTCTAATTTGTTGTTGTTTTTTTTTCAAAATTTTATTCAGAAACAGCAAAGAGACAGCTTCAAATCAAATTGGTAAGAGAGTTTCAATAATCAACACATTGCACACTGTCTTCCTAGTGGTTGTATGTTGTACAAGATGAAGACATGATATCTTATTTATAAACACTATTAGAACAAATCTCTCTATTCATTGAATTAAGAGAATGTAGCTATATATCTATCTTAACCATTTTGTAAACACAGATACAAAATGGACATTTAACTGTATACCTTTTTTTTTCTTAGTTCCATCATTTAAATATTATAGGTGTGTGAACTCAGCAAAATATTCCAAATTAGTCCAGTAGTCCATAATAGTAGTGAGTCTAACACCTGACTGGCAATGTCAGAAATTGTTGACCTGAGTCCCCTACAGCTCAACATAACATCATGGCTTTACTTTTTATACTTTGATTTTATATTTTTCTGCTGGATGGTTAAGACCAAGGTAAAACAAGACCTATGTAACAAGACTTGTAACTCTTGTATAAGATAAGGTCAGTCAAATCCCCTTAGGCTTTATCCTGAGACCCTGTACCTCAGTTTGTATATCCTTTGTCAGTGTCAGGCATGTGGATGAGTCATGGCCATTGCTTGGCCAATGTGCTCTCTGTGAAAGCCTTAGAGAATGTCTTCTCTCCATGTGACTCTCCTTAGGCACACTTCACATCATTGATCACTTTCCTCTTTTGCCCCATAATCTCCTTGATCAGAAAATTTGGGACTCAACTGAGTTACATGATGTTACAGTATAGGTTCTCATATGTCCTCAGTCTTAATTGACCCTGGAATGCTAGGGCCAAACGTTGGCTTTCCTTGTGGCCCTCTTTTTCCTCTAATTTTTGGTCTGTAAACTTAGGTTGTTAACTCTCCAGAAGAGAAGCTTAATGTTATTACCATACAAACAAGGCTGTTGAGCTTAACCCCGCTAACTGTCTGAATATCAAATATCTTATGCATAGCATGGAATTGGTATTTTTCATCAAGTATTGATATGTTGAAATATAAGTCCCTTCAGAATATGATGAAAAAAATTAAAAAATTAAAACACATTTAAAAAATAGGAATAAAGAATTATATATGTTTACACATAAGTCCAGAAATCTAACCATATACAAGATTGTTGCAGGACCATCCTGCAACACTCCTTTTTCCTGTTTCCTGCCTTCCTTTTTAAATAATCATCTAACCTAGAGACAGCACGGCAGCAACTGGTATGCCATAACAAGCAGCACATATTCAGAAGACCAGAATGGCAGGCACTACAACCATGAACCTACTATTACAATTTGCTATCTTCAGTACAGGTGCTTAGTTCACAGGTGTCAGCATATATAGCTAGTCACAGTGAGAATCCTTTCAATTAACTGCTAAATTCTAAAATCTTCCGAAGATCCTCAGGATCATTGCCTTACCCATCATGTACATATAACTGTACGGCTTACTCTTCCATGTTTCCTAACTCTTCTCCTTGCTCTCTCTTCATTGTATACTCCTCAAGTTCTTGCTTCCCTTTTAATTATATTATACCTTTACATTTGTATTTCTCATTTTCAGTTCTTATACTAGGGAAACTATACAATATTTACACATGTGTGTCTGGATTATTTCACTTATGAGTATATCTTCAAGTGGTATCCACTTAAATATAACAGCTTTGAGTTTATCATTCTTTATAGCTGATTAATATGCCATTGTATAAAAATACCACATCTTTTGCATCCATTCCACAGATGATGGGCATCTTGGTTGTTTGCAAGATTTGGCTATCACAAATTGTGCTGCTCTAAACATAGGTACACATATATCACTATGATATGATGTTTTCAGATCCTCTGGCAAAATTTCCTGTAGGGGAATAGCTGGTTTGAATGGAATTTTCAGTCCTAGTTTTCTAAGGAGTCCCCACACTGATTTCCATAATGCTTGCACCAGTCTACATTCCCAATAGGAGGGGAGAAGGGTTCTTTCTCCCCACAGGTTCTCCAACATTTGTTGTTGGTTGGTTTCTCTGTGATAAACATTCTTTCTGGGGTGAGATGATATCTCAATGCTGTTTTAATTTGCATTTCACAGAAGGCTAGTGATGTGGAACATGTTTCATATTTTTATTCACTTCTTTAATTTCATCCTCTGAGAAGTGTGTGCTCACCTTGGATGCCCGTTTATGGACTGGGTCTTTAAATTTTGGGGCCCTAGTGTTTTTTATTTCTTTATAAATTCTAGGGAGCAGAACTTTGTCTTAGTATTTATTTGTCAAGATTTTTCAAAATTTGAGGGTTGTCTTTCCACTTTGTTGGTAATTTCTTTTGAGATGCAAAAACTTTTCAACAAGAAGAGGTCTCAGTCTTCAATTCTTTCAAGTGTTTCCCATGCAATTTTATTTTTGTTCATGAAATCTGCCTACTGCTATGTCTACAAGAGTTACTCCTACTTTCTCTTCCAGGATATTTAGTGTTTCTGTTTAAGTATTTAGATCTTTAACCCACTTGGACGTTAGCTTAGTACGTGGTGTTAGACCTGGGTCAAGATTTAGTTTTTGGCCTGTAGAAAGCCAGTTTTTCCAGCACCATTTGTTAAAGAGGCTATCTTTCTTCCAGTGAGTATGCTTGGCCCCTATGTCAAAGATAAGGTAGCTGAGTGTGTTTGTAGGGGCTTCAGCATCTTCTAATCTATTCTATTGATCCTCAGGTCTATTTTGTTGCCAGTACCATGCTGATTTTATCACAGTAGCCTTGTAGTATACTTTCAAGTTAGAAATTGTAATGCCTCCTGCCTTGTCTTTGTTGTGCAGGATTGCATTAGCTCTTCTAGGTCTTTTCTGGTTCCAAATAAATTTTAGAAATGATTTCTCTAAGTCTGGGAGGTATGTACCTGGTAGTTTGATAGGGATTGCATTAAATCTGTACAGCAATTTGGGAGTATGGCCATCCTCACAATATTGGTTTTTCCTATCCAGGAGCCCAGAGTATCTTTCCATTTTCTGAAATCCTCTACAGTCTCTTTTTAGAGTACTGAAATTTTCCTTGAAAAGAACTTTGACTTCTTTAGGTAGATTAATTCCAAGGTATTTCACTTTCCTATGTGCTATTGTAAAAGCTATTGTTTCTATAATTTCCCTCAGTGTGTTTGTTATCTGTGTAGAGGAATGCTATTGACTTTTGAATATTAACCGTGCATGCTGCCGTGCTACTGCATGTGTGTATTAATTACAGTAGCTTCTTGGTATAGTGTTTTGGGTCTTTCAAGTAAAGTATCATGTCATCTCCAAATAGGATAATTTAACTTCTTCTTTACCTATTCTTATTCCTTTTATTTCTTTCTCTTGTCTACTGGATCTAGCTAATGATTCCAGAACTATATTGTATAGGAGTGGTGATAGAGGACATCCTTGTCTTGTACTAGATCAAAGGGTAAAAGATTTCAGTTTTTCTCCATTTAGAATTAGGTTAACCATGGATTTTCATAAATATCTTTTATCAGATTGAAGTAAAGTCCGTCTATTCCTATTTTCTGTAGGACTTTGAACATGAATGAGTGTTGGACTTTGTCAAAAGCCTTTTCTGCATCAATGGAGGTGATCATGTGGTTTTTAGTTTTCGCTCTATTGACATAGTGTATTACATTGATAGATTTTCGAATATTGAACCATCCTTGCATCCCTGGGATGAATCCTACCTGGTTGTGGTGCA
>NW_004524594.1:8151908-8153335 GCF_000260255.1 Octodon degus
GTATGTGGTCTATTTTAGAAAATGACCCATATGCAGCTGAGAAAAATGTGTATTCAGCTGTGTTATGGTGGAACACACTGTATATGTCTACTAAGCCCACTTGTTTCAAGCTCTGGTTCAGTTCTGTTATTTCTTTGCTAATTTTTTGTCTGGTTGACCTATCTTTTTGGGATAAGGGGGTGTTAAAGTCTCCTGTGAAGATTGTGGTATTGGGGCTGGTGAGATGGCTGAGTTGTCTAAAGCACCTACTTAGAACAAGCTTCGCAAAGCACAGGGACCACAGTTCAATACCCCAGCACCACATGCCAACCAGCCCCGGCCCCTGGTGGGCTGAGCTGGCCACACACACACACACACGCATGCACATAAATAAATAAAATTTAAAAAAAAAAGATTGTGGTATTGGATATTAGATTTTTCATATCCATTAAGATTTGTCTTCTATAGTTGGGTGCTCCCATGTTTGGTGCATACATATTTATGTGTAATACCTCTTCCTCTTGTCTTTTCCCCTAACTAGTATATGGTGGCATTCTTTATTTCACTTGATCATTCTTGGTTTGAAATTGAGACTGTCTGAGAATAGGATTGCTACCCTGATTTTTTTCTGAGGTGCTGGGGTTTGTAGTATTGTTTTCCATCCTTTGACATTCAGCCAGTGAATGTCTTTATGTGTGAAATGTGTTTCTTGTATACAGCATATTGTTGGATTTTGTTTCCTAATCCACTGTGCCCATCTGTTTCTCTTAATTGGTGAATTGAGTCCATTTATATTGATGGTTGTAATGGAGATGTGTTGACTTATGATTGACATGTTATTTACCAGCTGTTGTTTACTCCTTTTTGTCCTGTGTTTAACTGTTTGCAGTATTTAGTGGGTTCTTTCTCTTCTAGTTCGTGGCATTCTGCTCATTTGTTCCCTCTCTAGAACACCTTTCAGTAGTCTGTATAGGGTTGGTTTTTACATCATGAAATTCTTTAGCTGTTCTTTGTCATGAAAATATTTCACTTCCCCATCAAACTTGAAAGAGAGATTGCAGGGTATAGCAGTCTGGGCTGGAATTTGTTTTTATAGAAGACTTGAAGTACTCTGCTCCATGCTCTTCTTGGCTTCATGGTTTGTGAAGAGAAGTTGCCCATATTTCTGATGGGTTTTCCTTTGAATGTGATCTGCTTATTTTCTCTAGAGGCTTTCAGTATATTATTCTTGCGCTGGATTTCTGGGATCTTGACTTATTATATGTCTTGGTCTGTTTTTAATTGGGTTGAAGTTACTTGGCATTCTGTATGCTTCAGTTACCTGAATGTCAGATTGTTTCCTCATATTTGGGAAATTTTCTGCTATTACTTCTGCCCATATTTTTTAATGTCATTTGTATTGACTCCTTCTTTCTCATTGATGCCTATTAGTCTCACATTGTTCATCT
>NW_004524594.1:8154178-8158443 GCF_000260255.1 Octodon degus
TCTTCTGACCTTTCTTGTAGAAATTTATTGCAGTTATAGCCTTAGCACCTACTGAAATTCAGGTGCAGATATACAAAGTTTGAATATATGCAGTTGTGCCTGGCTTGTGTCTGGCTGCTGTGCTCAGCTCCTTCCTGCTGCTGTCCTTGAGAATGTACCTGCTGTGCCCCTCTGGCAAGATGTTCTGCTCCTGGACTAGCTGGTTCGTTCTGTCCCCTATGCTCTCTGCAGGGACTGCAGCTGCAGAGTTTCACCACAGGCTGGTATGCCAGGCCTGAGCTGAGTCTGACGGGGCCAGGAGAGTGTAGTGGTGAAAGAAAGCTCTCTCACACACTCACCAGGCCTGGATCTTGGGGTTCTGACAATGTGGCAGAAGTTCTCACTCAATGTGCTTGGTGTTGGAGTGCATAGTTTCGGGGCAGCTCCCAAGTGTGCAGAAGAGGCTCTCACTCATGCTGCATGCCTGAGTTTGGACCGGACACATCCCTAATTTATTTTATAACAAAGATGTAAAGAAAAAAAAAACACCATGCAAAAATGACAATGAATTATACTGGGCAATTGGGACATCTTTTTGCAGAAAAATAAAGAACATTATCTCTAATCAAATAGTAAAACCAACTTAATAGCTTAAATGGGAGTTATGAAATTACTGCAAAAAATATGAGGGCAAGTTTAAGTGATATAGTATGTTACATATAAATTCAGAAGGATAAAAAAGGACAACAGATGAAGAGACTTCAAACTGAAAACTTCTTTGTAGAAAAGGAAATAACCAGGAAAGGAAATGATTAGCAGAATGAAAGAATTTGTAGACTTTTCATCTAATAAAGGTTTATAGCCAAAATATGTAAGGGACATAGAGAACACAATAACAGCTTTAGATAACACGTAATGTAATTCAAAATGGGCTGAGGGCTTTGTATTAATAAGCTTTCCTGCTGCAGAGACACAATATCCCATACACACAATAAAGGAGGAGAGATTTAATTTGCTCATAGTTTTTGACCATGATCAGCTGGAAACCCACAGCAGAACAAAACTGCTTAGTCTATGGGACCTAGGATGTAGAACCCTGGGGACAACGCTGACAGAAAGGTGAGAGAATAAGAGGACCACATGAACCCCTGGACACACCTAAGAGTGTGATCTTTGTATTCCTGGTGTGGATGGAAAGGCCAATCTAGCAGGCATTCCACCATCACTGCCATGGTCCTGAATAGACACTAACTACTGGCTCACTGAGATATGAATAACTTAAACATATTGACTCATCAGGGAAGTATAAGTGAACACCACAAGAGAATGTTGTCATGTCTGCATCTTGTGCTATGAATAACCACTACAAAGACAACAATATGCAATGTATTTATTATTGAAACTGTCCTATTAATCAGTTTTGAAACTGTCTCATTGTTATTTATTTATCAATCAAATTAATAACAAAAAAGAGGGGCTGGTGAGATGGCTCAGTGGTCTAAAGTACCTACTTAGAACAAACTTAGCAAAGCAAAGGGACTGCAGTTCAATCCCCCAGCACCACATGCCAGCCAGGGTCGCCCCCTGGTGGGCTGAGCTGCCCCCCACACACACATAAAAATAAATAAAATTTATAAAAAAATAACAAAAAAAGAGAATGGTACTTTATCATTGTTACAGTGGGCATTGTAAAAAGCAAAATGTCGACACATGCTGGTGAGGATGCAGAAGATAAAGACTCTTTGTAAATTGTTAGTGAGAATGTGGAGCCTTTGTTGGAAACACTACAGAGGGTTTGCAACCGTGAACCCTTACTCTTAAGTGAGATCAGTTGGATATACATATGTAAATGCCACATTGTTTCTCTGGTGAGAGACACCAAAAGTGTAAATAAGGACCAAAACATATAAGGAATATTGCGGAATAGAAAATGTTCAAATGGCAAGGAGAACTGGGGGAGAGGCAGGAAAAGGAAGAATGGATGGAAACAAAAATAAGAAATGGAAAAAAGTGAAAAGAAAGGAAGAGGAGCTGAAGGGAGGGAATTAAAAGATCAAATTATATCATTCACAGGTACAGATTCTTTATGATAAAAGGAATTATTATGTGTACCCAAACTGTACTAATAAACTTGACTTACAAAAAAATAGCAATATGGAGATTCTTCAAAGAATTAAAATGAAAAGCATGACATGAGCCAGCAATCCCGTTACTTATATATCTAAAAAGAAATTGAATCAGCATATCAAAGAGATATTTGCAGTCCCATGTTTGGGGTAGTATTATTCACTATAGCCAAAACATAGAATCAAGCTAACCATCCACAACATACTGCATAAGTGAATAAGGCGAAGGTGGCACATACATAACTGAATGTGATTCAGCCAAAACATAAAAGTTACTCATTTCTGGCTATGTGGATGGACCTGGAGAATGTCATGCCAAGGGAAACAAGCCAAGCCAAGAGAGAAAAATATTGCATAATTTTATTCTTACAGAAGATCTAAAATGTGATATTATAGAAGTAAAAAGTGGTATTTTTCAGGCCTAGAGTGATAGGCACAGAGGCTACAATGAAGTTCAGTGCACTTATCAGACCCAAAAGCTACAACTCTTGTTGCATTGATCCTGCTTTACCTTGGTCTTAGCCATCCAGCAGAAAAGTATAAAAATGAAGTATAAGAAGTAAAGCCATGATGTTATGTTGAGCTGTAGGGGCCTCAGGTCAACAATCTCTGACATTGCCAGTCAAGCAGAAGGACCCAATACTATTATGGGCTACAGGACTCTTTTAGAATATTTTCCCAAGTTTACACACCTATAATATTCAGATAACATAACTTAACAAATAAAAGGGGATACAGATGAATGTCCATTTTGTATCTGTGTATTCTAAGTGGTTAGGATAGATAGTTACATTCTCCTAATGAATAGAGTAATTTGTTCTAATGGTGTTTGTAAATAGGATACCATGTCCGCATCTTGTACAGCAATTAACTCTAGGAAGAATGTATGCAATGTGTTAATTATTGAAACTGTCCTACCAGTTTGGTTTGAAACTGTCTCATTGCTATTTGTTTCTCAATAAAATTATGGGGGGAAAAAGGAAGTTTGGTGTGGGGTAGCACAAAGGAAAAAAATAGTGAAGTGAAATAGATTCAAAGGTTTTAATGTAAAATGCAATAATAATGGTGACAGTATATTGTGTACATTAAACATGCTGGAAGAGTGTATGTTGAGTTCTCTCAAGAAAAAGCATAACTATGTGAAGTAGTATATATGTTAATAAGCAATATTTACTTAAGCCAATATTTACTTAAGCAAGATATATGTTAATTAGCAATATTTATTTAAGCCAATGTGTGTGATAAATACATATAAATTTATGTCAATTAAATAATTAGAAAATAAAAATGTAAAATGGTTTGCTTCTGCATATTACATTTGTTATCCCATATAATACTTTCAGTAGCTCTGCAAAATTTGGCAAAAATGAAGCTAACGCCCAGTTCAGGACTTAGATTTCAGATATTGACTAGATAGCAAAAACTTTTCTCGGCTTTGTGGATACCAAAGCTTGTACCTGTCAATAAATCACAAAGAGGTGTTCTAAAAATGGTAACTTCCCATTCATTTCTCAGGGTTATAAGGCTTCACTTATACAGGATGAATATATTCTAGAAGCTGACTGAACAACATTGTACCAAGAGTCAACAAAATTGTATTGTACACTTAAAATTTGTTAGAAAGTTCAATGGCAGGTGCTGGGGAGACGGCTCAGTAGTATGAGCGCTTACCTGGCAAGTGCAAGGACTTACCTGAGTTCAATCCCTGGTTCTGCCAAAACAAAGAAAAAAAAAAAAAAGAAAAAAAAAGTTCAATGGCACATTAGATACATCAATAACAAGTAAATCTAATGGAATTCACAGAGGGATTGTTTTGCTTTTTTGGATTCTACTACTGTTTTTGATAGATAAGTGAAGTCTGAAGGCCCTTGAAGCACTTTTGAGCTATCTTCAGAAGACATCGGTATTCACACTTGGTAGGGAAACAGTTTCCTGCATCTAGATACCACATTGTTCTCATTGTAAATGAATTTTACATACCACGACAGGTCAGTTTTTAAGAACCACCTTAATTGGGCTTGCCAATAGTCACAACGGGCTTTTCTTAGAATGTAGGGGCAGTTCTGAAGTTTAAAGCACACATTTGAGGAAAAAATAAAGTCAGACTATTTGGTCATGACAGAATGTTAGAGAATTTTTTTTTGGTGTGATTTTTTTTTT
>NW_004524594.1:8158543-8191227 GCF_000260255.1 Octodon degus
GGGCTGGCTGGCATGTGGTGCTGGGGGATTGAACCGCGGTCCCTGATGCTTTGCTAAGCTTGTTCTAAGTAGTTGCTTTAGACCACTGAGCCATCTCTCCAGCCCCTGGTGTGATTTTTATAACCAATGGTTTCCATAAGTGAATACTGAGACTGTCATTCATTACTGGACCCAATCTGGTAGCTTGCTGTCACTGCCATTCACCTGAAGCTGTTCTAGAACGGAAAGTTTTGAGGATTTCAAGTCTATGGTCTCCACAGGAGTCCAGGGAGGTGAGTGAGACCCAGTTTGATAGAACTTTAGAAATGCTAACTTCATGTTAGCTGAAATCAGATGCTAAATTATTTCCACATAGATTCCATTATTAGCTTTAGCTTTTTCCTTAAATTGATTCTGGAAACATTGCCATGAGGGAGAAAATATGTATAATTTCTACCAAATTTGGCATCCTGAAATGTTTATTTTAAGTGGTTTTGTTTAAACAGAGACAGGAATAAACACAGATAAGGAAGCATTTCTAGGCTAATAATCTCACTTATAGTAAATTGTCTGAGTAATTATTTTCATCTAAATTTTTAAAAAACTCAAGGACATTCTTTAAATAAAACCAAAATGCATAAGTTGAATATAAGCTGCAACCATGATAGCAATAATTTAAGATAGTAAAATGGAACAAAGCATGAAATCTAAAGTTATATAAGTGTGTTTAAATTCACTTTATTAAATCTGAATATTTGCTGATTTTTTGACATCAATGTTTGTGCCAATCAAATGGAATTACTATTTGTCACTTTCCTGTTAGGAATAAGCTAATGCTTGAATATTCATATTTCCTTAGAACAGTAAATAGCATTCATTTGGTAATCAAGCACCGTATCAGTTTGGTTAGTATACATGGCAACTTAGAGCATACAGAGAGTACTTTCATATACATGTCGATTTTTATAAATAAGGAACCTTAAATCATGACAGGTAGATGACTTCTTGCAATTTTTCATGTAACAACTTCTAAACTATAGCCTCACTTATTAATTAATTAACTAATTAATTAATTGAGGTACCAGGGATCAAACTCAGCACCTTGCCCTTGCGAGGCGGGCCCTTGTTTATACTGCTGAGCTGTATTCCCCAGCCCTAGACTCATGTATTTATCCCAGAATTTCACTGTGGTTTTCATGAATTATACAATGTAACCTTAAAACAGAGAAATTAAATCATTTGTCAAGTAGCACGCAGCTAATGGGTAATGGGGCAGGACTCCTGGTCTCAGTCAGCTCTCATGTTCTTTAGCTTCTAACCTCAACCTTGTTCTTACAAACCACAGGCCACGTTTCTAATCTAATACTCATTTCCTCTTTCACTATTTGTTTTATTCACGGGCAATAAGAAACCATGCAACTACTTGGAAGATAACTACATGCAATATAATAACCATTATTAATTTCCTATCATCTTGCTTTAAAATTCCATATCGTTTCTGTCTTTTTCTGTTCTTTAAAATAAAAAAAATGCCACATTGTATTTCCCAGTATGCCATACACTCTCAATTATGGCTTGTTCTCTTCTTGAAAATTTTCTCTATACCTTTGCTAACTAATTGCCTGCCTAGATTTTTTCCAATGATCTACAATTTATCTTCTCTTTGAATTCAGTAAAGTCAAGGCAAATTACTCATTTTATTTTTTATGTTCTTTTACCCCTTTGCATTCTTTTTTACAGTATTCATATCCTCATATTATAGCTAATAATAAAACTACCTAAATACATTTTTTAGAAATAAATGTCAGGTATAAGCATTTTAAATGCTTATTGATTGTAATCTCTCAACTTTCTTATGAGTTGGTTATTATTATTTTCTTATTTTTACAGACTCCAGGTAAAATAACTTGTGAATTCATCTAGCTTAGACATTTTATACTTTCTCTTTAGTGTTGTATTTTCTGTCTATTCATTTTTGTGGGGTTTTTGTTATAATGTTTTTATAAAGAGAACAAAAATAGTAAAAATAATTAGAAATGATACAGAATTTCACTAAGCAAAATGAAAGGAATTCAACAATGGTTGTATTGCATATAGTTGTCTTCAAATTAGTTGTTCAGATTATCAGATAGAAGCATGAAAAATTGGTGAAAAAATTAAAAATAAGAAAGAAAACAAATTAAGCATTAAATATACCTTTCAACAGACCAGTAGAAATCAGGGGAAAATTATCCATGATCTCCTATGTATATACATATATAGATTTTTTCCTCTTCCTTTTTTCTTTACTCTTTTCTCTCATCCCAGTTGTTACTTCCCTTTGAAGTTTCTTTCCTTTTTACAGTATGTATTGTCCCTTTCAGATTTCATTTCAATAACTTTGCATTTTATATCAAAAGTTTTACTCATATAGAGCATATATTATTGAGTTTATGTTTTTCTACCCTGTCCAACTTTGTCTCTTAATTTAAATTTCAGCTGTTACTTCTGTGATGTTTATGTTTCATAAAGAATTGTTATATATAGATAACTGATGGTCAACTTCTTAAACTCAACTGAATTGGACTAGCATGGTGCTGTGAGTGGGAGGCCCACCTGAGGGTTATTACCACAAGCAGCATGCAGGAAGAACAGGGGAAGCTACCAAAACACCATTAAGAATGCTGTTTGGAGAAGCTGTTTGGAAGCTGAAAGTTCTCTTGGACTGTTCTGCTGGAGGACCTTGTCATGCTGGTTTTCCCAATGAATTTTGGGGGAGCTCTGGTCCTCATCTTGAGCATTGCTTCCCAGCTCCAGAGGGGAAGACGGTGCACTGCTCAGCCTCATGGAGAAGCTCATCACATTGGCTTTCCTAATGGGAACTCAGATTTCCTCATCACTGGAGGAGCTCGGGACCTCATGATAGCTGAAGATGGCTGGGGTGCTTTTGAGAGAGCTCTGGTGCTTACCTTGAGCATTGATTCCTAGCTCCTGTTCAGATCCCTGGGCGTGCTAACACAGATCCATCATTCCAATGGCATATGCTTCCTAGCTTCCACAACTGACCACTGGGCCTTTGCAGCAGAGGTCCATAAGTGGACCAGCATAAGACTTTGATGTGGGCTCTAGGCCTCTAGTTGGACTTGTGGGAGGCATTGTTATGAGCTGCAGGTTTTCAGCTGGACTCGTGCAGGATATTAGAATCTAGGTCTTCAGCTGGGATCTTCAGTGTTTATGTTTGTGGACAGATTTCTTGCACTTCTTGTATGTGATTTTTGCATGATTCATTTTGAAATACTGTATTTTTTCCCTTGAAAAAACCCATAAAACATGACAGCCATAAAATTTCAGTAACTAGTGAGGAGAGAGGGTTTCCTAGTGAGACAACACTTGGTTTCAGTCTTGGTCCATGAATGCAGAAGGCTCCGTGGGTCTGACAGCAGGAGCATCTCTACAAAGAACAGGATCTGCTAGGGCGTAAAGGTGAGGTGGTATCAAAAGTGTGCTGAATGAAATACTCTTACTTCATTTAACTTTTCATACACTGCTTTGTAGAAGCAGCTAATGAACTTTCTAAAGGGCTGAGTTTAATTACTCCTTTTTTCCCAATTTAATACAAGGTACCAAATATATCCTGGCGGTGCCGCCATGACTTGGGTCAGTTTAGAACATTATTTTTAGATTTATTAGTACATTTTTTTAAATACGTGAGATAGAAAACATGGATAGCACTATCATAGGAAAATGGTAATAAGCCAAAAGAAATAGACGTGGTGAAAACAAACTAACAAAACCCTCTACATGTTCATGCACTGACTTCGTCTTTGTTTACAGAGAGCGATGTATTTCTTCCAATGTGATTTCCTCTTAGTACCCCTAGCACTTGCTGCTTACTCCAGCTGTATAGATCTATTACATTTACTGCAGAGATATTGTCAAGATTGCTATGGTGCTTTTTTTTTTTGCCAACTCTGGGCCAGTGGAAATGATACTCTCTACAATCATAATGAAGTGAGTGTGAGTGAATAAGAACAACAAATCAACAGAGCACTTCCATTGTGCTGGCAGTGTCTTAGTGTCCTGTTATGAATATATAATCATACCTCACTGATGCAAGGATGCAGCAGGGTGATACGAACTGGTAAGGGAATGGCTAAAACCATGATGTGAAATAGATTATGTTTTTCTGTGTCCTTAAATGACTACATACAGTGACAAAATTCTACAAATAACATACACGTTGACCAATATATTCAGGGACTGTGGTGCTATTCGACGTGGGGATTGTCCATGTTTTTATATTAGCGGAAAATGGTATTCATCCAAAACCGTTTGTCAAGAATGGAACATGCTGAAAATCAAAGAGGCAAAGAAATGGTAGGCTGTTTACTTTATAATAATAAAAAAGATACGTGAAAGTGTTGAATTGTGTCAGAGGCTCAAATAAACCATAACAAATCTCAGGGGCTGAACGCTGATTCAAAATAAATGGAGGTAATTAACAGATTCGAGATCTGCAAGCAACAGGTAATTGGATTATCAGTGGATAATTTGTTTCCGTGGAAGTTTTTACTATCTGCACATCTGCAATATTTCATTCCAGTCATTTTGTTTTCTGAAAGAATGTCCTTAAGACTCAGTTAATCCCCCATATGATCTCTGTAATGAAGTTATTTTAAAGAGATGGGCTCTGCATTTTTATCCTCAAACAACATCCAAAGCTCTCATTTTAATTAAAAATGACACTTTATTTCCTCTGCTTCAGTTCTGTTTCTTATTTTTAAGTTTTGAGAAGAATATTGTTTTCATTCTCCAGGGAGCATAAACTCAACTTTAATAACTTTGATATTTTTAAATTTGACCACTAATTTATGTCTTTCTGCTAGTCAAGACAATTTAACATTTTACATTTCAAATATCTTTTCATCAGATATAACCCATGGTAACTATTAAAGTTAAGGTTATGCAATATAGGCTTACAAATTAGGTGTAGTTATAGCAGCCCTGAGATACAGCTTTGTTTCTTCCCCTAAGGATCATGGGAAAATAGATTTCTCTGATGAAGAAAATTAGTTCATAGATTTTTGTGTGTGTGTGTGTGTGGAACCGGGGATTGAACTCAGGCCCTTGCGCTTAACCAGGGAAGCGCTTATTCCACTGAGCCATCTCCATTGCCCCAGTTCATAGATTTTAGCACTACTGAAAACATTTGTTTTAATACTTAAATAGTCTAAAATATGTTCTAAATATCGAAGCAAAATATACCCAATAAATTGAAGATCATTAACTCATTGGTATGTAAGACATGGAAACTGGAAATGACTTTTGTGATTGGACTTTTAGGAGTCATAGGGAGAAATACCATGTAGTATTCTAGGTCTCAGTTCTCAGACCCATGTTTTCTTAAGGAGCCCGTTCTTCAGCTTTTTTTCCTACTTGCTGCTTAAATGCTGAGTAATATTCCATCAAATTACAAAACAGTTTGCCTCAGTGTCTTAAACTATAAACTAAAGGGAAATGTTAGTTATTATTTTTTATGAATTTAGTACAGGGTCTACAGGGTGTTTAAGGTCTCACTACATAGATCAGACTCATAGTGATTCTCTTGTTTACAGCTTCCCAAGTGCTGGGATTACAGGCATGTGCCAACACATCCCAGTCTCAGTCACCACTGGGGGCAGGGCTGGCGTGGCACTTGGGGATCCAGCTGGGCTGCTGTGCTCTGCCTAAGCAGTCACTTTAGTATGCTGAGCTATCTGGCTGGCTCTAGATTTTTAAATCCTAGTTACATAAATGATTGAAAGAGTGATGAAATTCATAGAATACATCTTCTGAAATGTGAAGTTACAGGCCATATCTACGTGTTCAGAAGGCCTTATGTGCACATAGATGGGACTTTTGTGAATGACTAGATCCTAGGTGTGTGATTGTATACTGTGTTAGACTGATTAGTGTAGCTTAGTTCTGGGTGTGAGTGATAGATTTGCTGAAGACAGAAGACCCAGCTTCGGTGTAGGTGTCACCAACAAAACAAGTTTATAGACTTGGTGGGTGAAGAAAGAAGATTCACTGATTCCCTGGGTTCTTTCTTTTCCAGCAGGTCCCTCAGCTACACTGCCCTGCCTTGGAGCCAGCCAGCCATGGACTGAAACCTCTATATACCTTAAAAACAAAACAAAACAAAGCAAAACCTCACTTGTTCCAGTACTGGGTGTCAAGTATTTTTATCCAAGCAATAAGAAAACAATGAAGACACACAAGAAGCACTATCTGGTGTACAGTCATTGTGGGGAGCAGTTGAGACACAGCTGAGCCAGAGATTTCATATTCTTTGGGACTAGAGCAAACACAGTCTCATGTACTTTGAATGCCAGAGGCAGACCATATCAACAAATTGATGTCTAGCTCAGTTCATATCAACAGGTTTCTGGCCTTGGTGTTGTTCCCTCTAGGCTACAGCACACATAGCCATGAGAAAGATTTTGCTGTCACTGTTCTTAGTAAAATGCCAATACCCTGTACTTTGGACCCCATTGTGTGTCTTTCTCTTTCTTTTCTTTGTATGAATAAGGTCACTGGGGGCTAGGACATTGTCACTACATCTCCATCAGAGATGTCAGGTCCCTTCCAGTCCCAGCTTTCCTTTCATGTGTCTTTTTAATCACCCACCACCTCCTCTGAGGACCCCACTCCCAATGGAACATGCAGGAGGTGACACCCAAATGTGGAGTCTGAGCACAGGGACACTGAGTAGATGCGAGGAGAGACTCCAGGAGTGTGTGTGACAGGAGTAAGGTATGGGGTGCATTGAGTAATCACTGAGTGTAAAACAATGAGGAATTCAGGATCTAAACTTTGTTCTTTAGTTTATATTGAAATGCTTAGAGCATTGCTTAGGGTTAGAGAGACATATACCAAGATGCACACCTTGATAAATTTCATGATTTTTTCAGGAGACCTCTCTTCAGTTTCCATAAGAAATTATAAATTTACATGTTGGGAGAAGATGGGAAAGCAGGGCTGGTGAGATGGCTCAGTGGTCTAAAGCACCTACTTAGAACAAGCTTAGCAAAGCACAGGGACCGCGGTTCAATCCCCAGCACCACAAGCCAGCCAGCCCCGCCCCCGGTGGGCTGAGCTGGCCACACACACACACACACACACACACAAATAAATAAAAAAATAAAAAAAAAGAAGGGAAAGCAGCTTAGAGCAAAGCTAGAAAAAAAAAAAAAAAAAGAAGAAGAAGAAGCCTGTATCAATTTATGTAAGACCCTGGTCCTTCTTTCTTTTCAGTATGTGTCTAGTTTTTCATAATCTCCTTTTAGCCCATCACAAGACCCTGTTGGTTGTACAAGTCATTGAAATTCATTGCTGCTATCATAAGAGTTAATATCAGGACTGTAGAATATGGAAATTCACAGTAAAATTAAATGGAGGAAACCATTTTGAATTGGATGAGATATTGTTAAGCATGATATTTTCAACTATTAAGTTCCAATAAGATTGGTGAATTTTTTTTTCTTCTTTTTTGAGTTTTCACCCAGAGGTCAAGCTAGTCTTGAACTCACAGTGAAAATCAACCTGCCTCAGGCTCCTGAGTGCTGAAAACTAGTAAATAATAAAAAGAGCAAAACTTTGTCAAGTTTTAAGATCTTCAGAAATGAAACAAATATTTAAATATGAGAAACATAAGTCTATCATATGTAATAGCATCTCAGATGTTGGTCACAGGTTTTAGCATGGCATGTGACTACATTGATAATATTTATCATCAATCTAGATATAATTTATGTCCCCTAGATAGCCTTAATATGGACCCAATTCATATGGTGAGAAACATAGCAGCTCGTAAATGCAACTTCAAGGGGGCCAGGGAGATGGTTCAGTAGAATAAATGCTTCCCTGGCAAGCACAAGGGTCTGAGTTCAATTCCCACTTCCAAATAAATAAATAAATAAATAAAACTTCATTTGTTTTACAGGTGGTCCCCAAACATATTTGAGATGACATTTTATCCTGATTATACGAGAATATTATAAATACCAAAATTTATAAAATTAGACAAGTAGGTATGACTGAGAAATATAACATTAATATTTTGTTTAAAGTGATTTGCATATTTATATTATGTATATATATTTGTGGTATGTGAAATTATTGAGTTTTTTACCATAATTTTTGCAGTACCAGGTTCAATTTAAACCAAAGACTAAAACTAGATACATATCTATCACCATATGCTAAAGTCAAAATGGGTCAAAGTTTTAAATATTAAAACAGAAACACTAAATGTACTTTAAAGAAAGTAGGTTGAGATCTTTAATACATAGGGGTAGGCAAAGAGTTCATGGACAAAAAGCAATTGCATGGGAAATACTTCAAATCATCAACAAATGGGATCTCGTTTTGTTAAAAAGTTGTTGCACATCAAAATAAATCATGAATAAAAGGAAAAAGAAAGCCCATGATCTGGGAAAAAATCTTTAGCATATAGTCCTATATATGACTATGTCAAAGGACTTCTATCTAGAACACATAAGAATTCAACAAATCAGATATCCAAATTCAAAATCCAAATCCAAAAATGGGCGTCTGAGATGAATATATACTTCTGAGATGAAGAAATAGACAAATGGCAAATAAATATATGAAAAAATGTTTGATATCGTTTAATTGAGAAATAAAAATTAAAATATCACTGAAATTCCATCTAACTCCAGAAACAAAGAATGGCCATCATCAAGAAATAAACCAATATCAAATGCTGCAGGGGCCGTGGGGAAAAAAGAACCCTTCTCCACTGTTGATAGATGTGCAGACTGGTGCAATAATTGTGGAAATTAGTGTGGAGAGTCCTCAAAAAGTTAGGATTAGATGTCCCATTCATACCAGCTATTCCCTTTCTGAATGTCTTCTGAAAAACCTGTAAAGACCATACCACAGTGGTATATGTGCACCCATATTTATGCAGCACAATTTTGCATCGCTAAATCTTGGAAAGAACCCAAATGCCCATCAACAAAAAAATGGATAAAAAAATGTCTTTTTATACAATGGAATACTACTCAGCCACACAAAGGTAAAAGTTGAGATTATTATATGTAAAGAGATGCAACTTGAGACTGTAATAATAAGTGTAGTAAATCAAATTGACATGTGTAAGTACTATATTGTCTTCTTGGTATGAGAAATTGAAGAGTAAGTGAGGGGTAGAATATACAATAGATATTGTCAAATGCGCAGTAAAAACTTGAATGGAAATAGAATCCAGGAGGTGGAAAAAAGGGGAAAAAAGGAAGAGAAATGGGAAAAAAATTCAAGGTACCTATACAATCAGTGTCTCTTAATTTTATTGGAAAGAAAGCTTTGTTCTAATATCATTGGAAACATTTTTGCCCAAATCTTATATTCCAAGTAGCTACTTTGAAGATGACAGTCTGCAATGTGTTACCTCTTGTTATTCTCCTATTATTGTGTAATAAAATTCTGGTTTACCGTTTTTAATAAAATAAGAAAAATAATGTCAATGTGGAGTGTTTGTTTTCCCCTTTCAAATTGTCTCAGTTGCTTCTCTCATTGCTGGGACAAAATACTCAACACCCCAAATTAAGGAAAGAAAGGTTTATTTGGTTCAGTTAGTGGAGGTTTCAGTCCACACTCAGCTGGCTCCAAGGCAAAGTGGCACATGGAAGAGGATAGTAATTCATGGCAGTGGAAAACAGAAAGACAGCAAGAACAAATGGGAGGAGTAGAGGCAATTATGGCCAGAGAGAGCAAGTCTGACTCCCTTATGTTGTATTCAGACTATCTGCCTTCGGCTGACTGTAGCACTCACATCTATAATTCCAGTGCTGGATCATGAATGAATCACAGATTCTAGAAGGTGCCCCATAGCTGCATGAGGCTTTGGGGAGACAGCTAGACAAAGCATAATATTCTGCCCCTGGGACCCCAAAGACTCATGTATGTCCCTTTTCTAAAAGGCATTTTAGTCCATCTCTAAGAGTTTCCAAAGTCCTAACAGTTTCAGAATTGCTGAGAAGTCCAAGTTCCAAGTCTACTCCAAGATCCAAGACAAACTCTTAGCTGTGAATCGCTGTAAAAATGAATAGTTAAATACTTCCAAAATACAATGGCACAAGATAAGCATTGCCATTGCAAAAGTTACTGACAAGGGGATACAAAGGATTGGGACCAAAACAAGTCTGAAATTCAAAGGGTAAACATTAAATCCTTTACTTACAAGTGGAACATTGGAAGCAATCTGATAAGTCGTGAGCACCAAAGTCCTTATATGGCTCCACCCTTATGGCAATTTTGGTGGCTTTTCTCTTAGGCCAGCTTTGATTCCTCATTGCAGTTTCCCTTAGATGATCCCTGTTCCTGAATTTTCCAAACTTCTGGGGCTTCCTCTGCATGTTAAGCTTCTCTTTCACTGCTTCACACAATGCCCTTCTCTTACACTGCCTGGCCTCCCAGGACTTCTGAAATCTAGGTGGAAGCCTTCTTATCCTCAGAACTCTTGCATTTTCAAGCACTCATCTAAAACCAATGCCATGTGGATGATGCCAATTTTGCTTCCAGCTGCAACATTAGCCAGCCTTTCTTCTCTCCTGGCTGTAAGAGTAGAGAGCCTAGATCCCTGAGCACTCTGATCCTGATTCTGAGGAACAAAATTCGTGGCCACTATGATTCTGGAACTTTGAGCTTTGCAGCTTTCTCTCCAAAGAAAAGTCCTTTACTCTTGCCGTTCTGATGCTGCAAAGTGTGGGAACATGCATCCTTTGATGCCCTCAGGCTATCTTTTCCATTGTCTTTTTTTTTTTTTTCTTAGTAATGGAGATCCTCTCAGCTCTATGTTTGCATTCCACGGCCTTATTGGAGCTTCCTTTCTGGTCAAACTCATCACATTTTAAATAATCCTACTGGGTTCTTTGCTCTTGATTCTCAACATAAATCTGATCAAAAGCACCCAAAAATAGCCATGCCACTGCTTCAATGTTAAACTTCTTTGAAATTTATTTTGCCAAATTAATCAGTCCACCATGCTTAATGGCAATCTCTGGCAACATCTCTGGACATGAGTAAAATGCAGAGAAAATTTCTGAAAAGTCATAATATACATTGTCTGGAATACAACAGCCAATGCATTCATTCTTACCAGAGGAAACCTCCCCAGAGTGGTCTTTACAGGCAGGATTTCTATCAGCCTCCTGGTCTTCTCAGCTCTGAGCCGAATGTCCCATACTGAGCAGCTGATGGCTTTCCTGCCCTTCTCTTGTAGGTGACTCTCCAAAACTTTTATCTCTTTTTGCATAAGCCATTCCCAAAGGCTCATAATCCAAATGGTCAGGTTTAATCACAGCAACAACCCTACTCATGATATCATATTCTGTCTCAATTACTTGTCTCTCTTTGTTGGGACAAAATACTCAACACCCAAAATTAAGGAAGGAAAAGTTTATTTGGCACAATTAGTTGAGGTTTCAGTCCATACTCAACTGGCTCCAAGGAAGAGTGGCACATGGAAGAGGGTAGCAGTTCATGGTGGTGGAAAACAGCAAGACAGCAAGAGCAAGTAGGAGGAGTCACTGCAAAAATGGCCCCAGAGAGCACTTCTGACTCCTTTATGCTGGATTCAGCCCATCTGCTTTAAGCTGGGTGTAGTGCTCATTACTCATAATCTCAGCAGCAGTTACAGCCATAATCCCAGCAATGGATCATGAATTAATCACAAACTTTAGAAGTCCACCTCATAATTGCCTGAAGTTTTGGGGGACAACTAGGCAAACCATAACACATATTTATGTCAGTGACCCTCTCTTTAGGTAATCAATGACTTTTGAATGGAAACAAAAGAGAATTTATTTATTTCTCTCCATTTTAAGAATCTAGTCAGTTTAGAGTGGACAATAGGAGAATGGGAATTAATACATGCATTGATTAAAATCAGGTCTAAATTACTATAATGTTAATAGTTACACTTTCACAAATTCTCTTTCTCCTGACATTGATGAAACAATGTAACTTTTTCAGTTTATTACCAATTATTTTGCAGAGAAAGGGAGATAATAACTACCTGTTTCTTTGCTTATCTGTACCAGAAACTTTTCTAAAAAAGTTATTCATGTTTCTCAATAAAATATCTATTTCAACTAGCTTTTGCTTAATGCATAGCTTATATGTGTTTCCTTTATTGGAAAACTTTTACCCTAATACCAGTAAGGAAGTAGGGACAGGTCTAAGGCAAAGAGGTCTCACTGTGGCTCTCCTAAGGATGCCATTTGATTCTGTTATTGGTTCTTCTGTGAAATCCTTTTACAAAAGTAGAGATGAAACAAGGAGGTAGGGGAGATACTGATCAGAAGAACTTCAGAATCTTTTATTCTTTCAGATAATTTTGTGGTTAGAAAAGAGTCAATCAAGTTGCTGCTTCTTGGAAGTGACTTTCTAGAAAGACCTTACAGGGGGTGCAACAAGAAATCTGAGACTGTATTCAGACTTGTTGTCAAGGACTGTCAGAAACCATGACCACAGACTATTAATGCCTACACTGTTGGTCTTGGACCTGTTCATGACAATCATGTCATTTATATCATCTTCCCTCCATCTTTTGGAAAAACTGAAGGTTGGATATTGGGTCCTGAGTGTAGTTCACTCTTTTCATTTTGAGGATACCCTGTTTTCCTGTTTTCTGAATCCCAAGTGTCCCTCTGGAGTTTTGTTACTTTATTGAAAACTAATCCATTTCACAATGAGTCTGCGTCAAGCAGGCTGTCTCTTTGTGAGTACACTACATTTCACTCCAGATAATTCCCCATTTGTTACCTTAGACAAAAAAGTCAAATATGAAACTTTCTTAGTTCTAGGTCTGTAGTATAGACTTGAAGTGCTTTGCTGAGCATATTTTAAAAGCAGTTTCTTTAAAAAAAATGTAAATTTTAAAAAGTTAAATGATGATAGAATTTTGGCTGGAGTTAGTGGTTAGTGAATGGAAACTCACTTGTGCTATGCATTTTTTATGAAGAAACCATACATACATTTTCTCATACATTTGTAAGAAATATTCATACATTTATGTGAAAAAAAATCAGCTTGCTAGGCTTCACATCCCCTGTGAATTAGAATAGCTACCCCGTGTTAGTGATGGGAATGGATCTCAAGCTATTAGCTGTCTAGACTCTTAGTATCTAATTATAAACTTTAATTTATCAGTAAGGGAGAAAAATGGTGTGAACTATTTTATTTCTAAATGATTTGTTTCTCTGTCTCCTAAATATTATGAAAGCTGTTGCCTTAACTATTTGAAGCTTTTTTCACTTGTAAAGGATTAAACAAAGTTACTGAGAGGTGGTGCTAAACTAGATGAAATTGTGCTGCTCTGGAATTAGTGGTGCATTTTCTAGAATTGCATGATCCACAGTACCCAAGTGACCGTGCAGTTCCAGCTCAAGCCATCTCTCCAATGATGAATATTAATTATTTGGAGAAATGTTTAGTAAAGCAATTGAATAATTAACTTCATCTTTCACAATGTGGGTGTTTCACAGCCTTAGTGCCAGCTATAGTTTATAAAATGGGTAGTAGTTAAATTTAAAAATGGTGTGAAAGTATTTATATGCACATCTACAAATTGGGCTTTTCACAACGTGTCAGAAAAATGAGTCATTTCAACTAATATTCTTGCCAATCAGCTTATTGAAAAGAAGAAGAATCAATTGAAATATTTATATGTGCAGAAAAATATAGGTAATTTACTATCCTGGCTGCAACTTAGCAAACGATGAACACAGCTCAGATTTTTCCTGTCATGGCACATTCATTGATTTAGAAGAACCCCGGGCCCCACCGACAGAGGCTGTGCTCAAGGGTCCCTTCCCGCTGAACCGTGCGTTCCTCTTCTGCTCAGTTCCTTCGAGTCAGTTCATGAGGAAACATACAACAAAATGTGTCCATAATGTCAAGCATTGGTTTATGAAATATCTGACTAAGACTAAGCTTACAAATCATGCTGTTTCTTTAGCTCATGAATGTGGAAGTTCAAAATTCAGCAATGGGGAGCCCCAGTAGTTGTGGTTTTCGGGAGGAAATCAGGTGCGGTCTTACCAGGGAGGGAAAATGTTAGACACAGGTCCTCACTGCTTGAAGGAGAGCTAACCACAGACTGTTATAACTGCTCTCTTGTGAGAACCAGGATGGAAGCTCACAAGAGACGCCTTAGCTCGTCCCATGAGCATGTTCTCTGGTCATGACAAAAATGCCCACAATGTTCCACCCTCTATGTTTTTAATGCTCCAAAGCACTAGAAAGTCAAATCCGAACACTAGTGGGCACCAAGCAGATGCTTCAGTTCAGTTGCAGGGATAAGGGATGAATTTCAAGTTTGAAAAGTGTCCTCAGGCCATCAATTAACCACTCAAGATTTGGTAGTTATAAACATTCCATAAAAAGAAAAATGAACCAATTTTCTGTGATTTTTTTTTCTCCACTACCACAAGATACTGTTTGTGTAACAAGAAAGGGACAGAAACACTTAGTGGTATTGCAAATAGTTATTAAATAGATTAAATACCATTAAAATTGTTATTGTCAAGTCATTTTGTGTCTGTGTATTTTTTTTAATGTACTTAGTACAGAGTCTACAGGGTCTCTCTACACAGTTCGGTCTGGTAGCGATACTCCTGTTTTCAGTCTCCGAAGTGTTGTGATTGCAAGCGTGCGGGGCGAGGTCAGCATGACACGCCGGGCATCCAACCTTGTTATATGGCAACCTAGGCAGGAGCTTTACTCGGCTGAGCTATCTGGCCAGCCCTTTCATGTCTGAATTTTAAGAGTGATAGACTGCTCCCCTGAACGATCATGAGAAAACAACGACAACAACAACAAAAATAATAAAATAAAACACCTCCCCGAACAACTCTGCAACATCTACCGAACAAAAAGGAGAATATAATGATGAGAAAATAATTGGGCCATTTCTCAAATCAAAGAAAAATTCGAAAGTATTCAGAAGAAGTCTCCCAGAAAACTCAACTTTATTAATGATAAGAGGTTCACAGAATGATGCAGTGTTCCTGTTTCATTTCACTTGGAGATGTGAAAGGATAATACCTTCATAGTTAATCCCTTCCAGTTTGTGTTTTTGCAAATCATGTGTTCTGCTCTAACTGGGGTAAAAGATATCACTCACTTCTCTCTGATACACAGGTGCGGATCATCAATATATGTGATGCCTTCCTGAATCCTATGGGTAAAGCACTGATGAATATGTTTACAAAAAGCACATCTTTCGTCTTAATAATATCCTTTTAGATATTCACCTTCATATTACCACCTCTCTTCTATACACCCAAAGAAAACCATGTCTCATTTTGTATTTTCTCTTCAACAATAATGTTTCTATTACTTTTGCTAAATAATGTTCTTTGTAGAAAAATCACAGAAATAGTTTATGATAGAATTGAATTGGCTCTTTAATGAGGGAAGGAGTAAGGCATTACTATTAGTTCAAAAGAAAAGGCCAGAAAGAGACATACATTGATAGCAGAATGTGTTTTGTTTTGTACAGGTTCTACACTGATTGGACTCATAGTGACCCTATCCTCCTGTTTTTAGCCTTCCCACTACACAGATCAGACTAGTAGTGATCCTCCTGTTTTCAGCCTTCCCGGTGCTGGGATTAAGGGTGCACTGAATAATCCACCACATCCAGTCTTAGTCAGTGTCTCAGCACACACTGGGGCCAGCTCAGGACAGGGATGGAATTCTGGTCCTTCTGCCTGCCTAAGCAGGCGCTTTAGTCCACTGAGCTATCTGACCAGCCATACAGCAGAATTATTAAGATCTACAAACAAAGGCAAATTAATTTCTCTCAAGAAGAAGACACAGTTGAAGCTTTAATTGGGGAAAAATGATAACATCTATTGAGAATCATTTTGCAGGACTGGAGATGCAGCTCAGCAGCACAAGCACCTGGTTGGCAAGTACAAGGTCCTGAGTACAATTCCTAATAGCAAAAAAAATGAAGACTCATTTTGTATTTTGACCTAGGCTTTGAAGACTTTTCTGTGTCTTGTTAGCTCAAAGTGAAATATTACAATCAGAAAAATGAAAGTGGCATGCAGTGAAAATACATAGCTCTTCTACAGGAGTACCCAGTAATATTTTATAGTGTTTGTTTGGTATATTGGCCACATCACTGATTAGTTTCTGAATACCTGGACATCTTTTATGTTCTAGCTAGGAATTGGGGCCGAAGTGTGCCCTGAATTATGGTTGTGTATTTTCTTACTCTAAGTAAAAGAAAAACATAGGTAGAAATGTCTATTAATTATCTAGAGTAATGAAATTATTAGCGCAAGCATTAGTAATTACATTAAAGATCATTTGATCTGCAAGTATGTTGCCTAATAGTGAGCTATAAAAGAAGTCCTTGAAAGCTTAGGGAAGAATGATGCTTTATTACTATTATAGCTTTACTTGTATAACTTTTTGCTTAACGGCAATACTCTCAATTGTGCCTCACTATACACTCTTCATTTACTTTTAGAGGAGGAATTTCATTTAAACCAGCAAAATACATACTTATGAGGGCACCACACATAATGTAATTTTAAAGCATATATAATCTCTTAGAAACACAGTGAGCTAGAAATGCATTTTACTTCATTTGTTTGATGATATTTTATACCACCTCCACAATTACATATTTTTCTTAAAAGACACAACTGATGAGAAGTGCAAGACTTTGGAACAACTAAAACAAGTGAACCATGTACTTATCAACTGTTAGACCACCTTTTCGTCACCTAACTGTTTGGTAGGGCATTGAATACTATATATAATACCCAGAGCAATAAAAGCAGAGCAAAACAGTATCATGAGCCCTAAGAAGTGCATTTAAGGGAAAAAGTCCCCATAAATATGTTTAGAAGTCCCAAGGCTTCTGTGAGCTTTCACACATGTGCAAAATCCCTGAACACCATGCTTATGTACATTTTTTCTGAGATACAGTAATTACCTCTACATTCCACTCATAGACCAAAAATATTAGAAATAAAAAAACTGTATAGAAGTGGTTCTTCTTGTCTCGGATTTAGTGCTCATAATTCCATAGACTGCACTTGGAGTATTTCAGTATTTTTAAACTTCTCATAAGGAGCTGAAATAACAACATAGATTGAAGCCGTACCCCACAGAGAGCTGGTCGATACTCACATGACCAGCATTCTGGATGGTTTTTGATTTATGGGCTGATTAGAAGTAAAGCAAATCCTACTTCCTTCTGATTAGTGGAAATTAACAATTAATGAAACAGTAGAGAAGTCAATCTTATATGATTTCTTTCTTTTCTCTGAGCTTTGATTATAGGTCATGTTTTCCCTTCAGAAAATTTACCCACACAAAAAATATGTTGAACACAGAACCAGGGGTACCTGCACTTCTGAATTGTTTGGATGGTACATCATTAACACATCAAAAATGTAAAGACTGGTTTCAAACGAAGTTCTCTGTAGATGGAGAAAAGTTTCCATTATCTATTTTTATTAAAGGAAAAATATACTCTGCATATAGGTAGTAATATGAAATAAAGAGCAGTGTGAGTGGTGACAATCTTGAGCTGTTGAACCCTGGGCTCCAGCTCCTGCAGAGCTGAGTCCTTCATTCCTCATTTTGCTTTGCCAATGTTACTAATATCAAGGGTTGGTGCCACTGTTACTTCCAGTTGTTTAGGCCAGATACTCAGCAGTATTATACAAAAAAAACCCCTTCTTTTTACTATTTATACCTAGCAAGTACAGCACCAAGATTATTTGTTCTCTTAAATATCCTCCAGAATTTTTCAGCTCAATTTTCTACTACTTTTTCACTTTAAACTGGATTGTGAGCATTTCTCCAGTGTGTCCTGCAGAAACATTCTACACCTATCACATCTGCCTAAAGAATTGATTATAACTTTGACCAACTGCCAGAAACACAGAAAAAGTGATTTTCAAAATCTGATTGTACCTGTCTAAAGCACGTATCTACCATGCTTTTTCCCACATATCCACACATAGCACAGGTATTCAAACAAGCATACACTCTTAAATGATTCTTTTTAGAAGAAATTGATGAATATTTTCAGTGGTGCATAGGTATGCAAACTATTTTCCCTGTCTATGGAATTATCATACATAAGTACATATATTTATCTTTTAACCAGTTTGCCTAAATAGTATAAATAGTAGTTTTTTTTTTCTGTTAAAGATTACCAGGTAAGGGCTGGTGAGACAGCTCACTAGACTAAAGCACCTACTTAGGCAAGCTCATGCAAGTTCAGGAACCACGCTTCAATCCCCAGCACAACATGCCATGCCAGCCCTGTCCCCAGAACAGGCTGAGCCAGCCAGAGTCCAGGTCTAGTTGTGGACAACTGTAATCCCGGCGCTGGGGAAGCTGAAAGCAGGAGGGTCTCCACCAGCCTGAGCTACTTAGTGAATTTTAACAACCAAATACATAAAAAAAAACCTGCCAGGCAAATTCAAAAACTCATTCTGATGGGATATATGGATGAATTTAGTCACATATTTGCAGCTATGGGTGAAATTATTTTTGCTGAAGCTATGTAGTTTTCTAAACTGAAATTATGAAAATTTTGTGAAACAACAGAATTTATGTTAAGACATTCCACCACTATACACTAGATATCACTAGTTGAATTTTAATGTAATGAGTAATTTAGGACACAAACTCTAAACTATCAGATATAGAGGAAGGCCTGAGAGTCTGTATTTCTGACACTCTCCTAGGTGATATCTATGCTAGTAAACATCTATAGAGCTCTGAGTAGTAACACATTAGGGATATTTGTCAATACATTAATAAAGTAGTCATTCAAGCTGGTGTTTGAAGGTCTAATTGTGAATCTAACTTTTAGTTTTTCGGCTGACTTTGAGAATTGTCTGTATTTTCTAAGCTTGTAATTTCATGTATATTAAAGAATGGTGCCTAGGTGAACCTTGAGTGGCCTGCGGGATGCAGGAAACCTGTGATCTCTGGGCCACGAACAAGCAGAATGGAACTCTCCTGGTACAAGGTAAGAACTTTGGTGGATTCTGGGTAGTCTGAGGCACTCTGTCTGTGTGATTGCTGGGATCTTTAAATATGCCAAACCTCAAAATCAAAAGGCAATCTCAATCCTCTGGCCTACCCAGAACAAATCCAGGCGACAATGACATACAAGAACTTGGAAATAACACACCTGAAATCTCTGAAAGGATAGCAACTGAAGTAAAGAAACAAGTCCAACAGGCTGTAGAAGAGATAAAATCAGAAATAGTCTCTCAAGTCAAAAAAGAAAGGATAGCAATTGTGGAAGCATCACTTAGCACAGCTAAAGAAAATATAGATTAAAAAATAGAGGAGAATATAAAAATGATGAAAACTCTGAATGGATGATACAGGAGAGAACAAGAATGTATGGAATAGATTCAAACAGATATCCAAGAAATTAAGAACTTCATTGAAATCTGGAAAAACTGCTTAAATGAAATGAAGATAGACTTTCAGACCTTGAAGACAGTCTTGCAGCTAATGAATGTGAAATAAAAGATCTCTGAAAACTAACAAAGCCCCAGGAAATAACAATTTAGCAGCTACAAGGCCATGCAAAGGAAAATAATAAAAGAATAACAGGTGTCAAAAAAGCAGCTGGTGACAACACAAATGACATAGAAAGACTGCAGAAGTACTAGAGGAAAATATTCCAAACATGAGAAAGGAACCTGACACACCAATAAGTGAAAACACACAAAACTCCACACAGCCATGATCATAATAAATTTACACATACCCATATCTTGATAAATAATCAAGATCTCAGAAATTCAGCAAAATAATATAATATTAAAATCTGCTAGAGAGAAGAAACATATCACCTACAATGGAAAGCCCATCAGAATCATGGCAGAATTCTCAACACAAACCATCAAATCAAGAAGAGCTTGTAGCAAAGTATTTCAAGGCATGAAAGAAAATAATTTTCAACCCAGATTGCTGTACACTGAAAAACTATCTAGTAAAATCAATGGTGAAATAAGATTGTTCCATGACAAAGAAAAATAGAACAAATTCATGACCGCCAAAACAACCCTACAGAGAGTACTGACAGATATTCTAGAAAGAAACAGAAGGAATCACAGATTCAAGAGCAACAGAAAGGGACCACCAAAAAGAGCAAGTAATTAGAAAGAGGGAAAAGGTATAGAAACTATAACAGAAAAATGACAAAGTTTATCCAATACATATCAGTTATAATTATTAATGTATATAGCTTCAATTCACCAATCAAAAGAAACAGACTAGTAGAGTTGATTAAGAAACAAGGACCAACTATATGCTGCATACAAGAAGCACATTGAACTCAGAAGGAAATTCACACACTAAAAATCGAAGGAAGGAAAACAATCCTCCATTCCATAGGAAATCATAAAAAGCAGGGGTAGCTATCCTGGTTGCTGACAATATCAACTTCAAACCAAAACTCACTCAAAAGAATAAAGGACACTACATACTTGTTAAGAGAAAACTCCAAGAGGAAGTGATAACAATTATAAATATGTGTGCACCCAATATAGGAGCATCCTCCTACATAAGACAAATTTTAATAGACATGAAAATTCAAATAAACAATAACACAATAGTAATGGAGGACTTTAGCATGCCACCATCACAAAAAGATAGATGAACTAGGTAAAAGATCAGGAAAGAAATAACAGAACTAAATCAAACTTGTGAAGAAATTGACTTGGTAGGCCTTTATACAGTGTTTCACCCATCAACAATAGAATACACATTATTCTCAGCTGCACATGGGACATATTCCAAAATAGACCACATACTAGCACACAGTGCACACTTAAGTAAATGCAAAACAACTGAAATTATCCCATGTATACTATGTGATCACAGTACAATAAAACTGGAAATTATTGAAAAAAGCTATAAAATATAATAAACAAATGGATATTAAATAATAACCTCCTATACATTGAGGAAGAAGGAAAAGGTATAGAAGCTATTACAGAAAAATAATATGACAAAGATTATCCAATATGTATGAGATGTATACATTGTTGTATCAGGCAGATAAAACTTAACAAAACCTGTGAGATGTAATGAAAGCTCTCTTTTTTCCCATAATTTTATTGATAAACAAATAGCAATGAGACAGTTTCAAATCAAATTGGTAGGACAATTTCAATAATTAACACATTGCATACATTCTTCCCAGTGGTTAATTGCTGTACAAGATGCGGACATGATATCCTACCTACAAACACCATTAGAACAAATCACTCTATTCATTAAGAGAATGTAACTATATATCTAGCCTAACCACTTTGAATACACAGATACAAAATGGACATTCATCTGTATACCCTTTTTTCGGTTAAGTTCCATTATTACGGTCTATAGCTCAACCTGATAAAAGCCATCTATGAGAAACCAACAGTCAGCATCATACTGAATGGGTAAAAACTGAAGGCCTTCACTTTAAAATCAGAGACAAGACAAGGGGGTCTACTGTCTCCACTCCTATTCAATATAGTTCTGGAAACATTAGCCAGAGCAATTAGATAAGAGAGAAAAATAAAAAGAATAAGGCTTGGAAAAGAAGTGAAATTATCATTATTTGCAGATGACATGATACTCTTTGCATGAGGACCCCCAAAACTCCAATGAGAGTCTTGTAGATTTAATCAGCAAATTGAACAATGTAGCAAGATATAATATCAACACTCAAAAATGAGTAATAGTTTTGTACACATGAAGTGAACACACCGAGAGAGAAATTAGGGAAACCATGCCTTTCACAATAACATCCCCCAAATTGAAATATTTAGGAATAAATCTCACAAAGGACACAAAAAAGATTTATATAGTGAAAATTATGGTGATCTGAGAAAAGAGATGGAAAAGGATTAGAGAAAATGAAAAATATTGCATGCTCCCAGATCAGAAGAACCAGCATTGACAAAATGGTCATATCTCAAAAACACAGATTCAATGCAACCCTAATTAAAATATCATTAGTATGCTTCACAGAGCTAGGGAAACTTTCCTCAAATTCATTTAGAATAGGAAGAGACAGAGAATATAAAAATCCTTATAAGAAATAAAGGAAAGACAGGAGGTATCATAACCTCTGACCTGAATTTATACTATAAAACTACTATGGTAAAATCAGCATGGCACTGGCAGAAAGACAGACATGAGGATCAATAGGACAGCTTAGAAGATGCAGACACAGCTACAAACATACTAATCCACCTTACCTATGATAAATAGGCCAAACGTGTTCATTAAAAGAAAGCCTCTTTAATAATTGGTGCTGGAAAAACTTGTATTCGACAGGCTGAAAGCTAAAACTTGACACACTGTCTATCACCATGCACAAAGAAACAATGAAAATTGAGCAAAGATTTGAATATTCGAATAGAAACAAGATGTCTTCTGGAGGAAAACAGGTAAAAATCTTAAAGAAATAGGGGTAGGTAGAAAGATCACTAACAAAAATCAAGCTTCACGAACAAAAATCAAGCTACGTAGGAAATGCTTCAAACAATCAACAATTGGGATCTCATCATTTAAAACTTTCTCCATTTCAAAGCAAATCTGCAACAGACTATAAAGAAAACCCACAAACTAGGAAAAATTATAGCCAACTGTCCCTCCAAAAAGACCTTCAAACTAGAAAACATAAGGAATTTAAAAAAATCAGGTCTCCAAATTCAAAGACACAATCAAAACATGGACATCTGAGAAGAATATAGACTGCACAGAGGAAGAAATACAAATAGTAAGTAAATATTTGAAAAATTGTTCAACATCATTGGTCATTTGAGTAATGCAAATTAGAATAACACTGAGATTTCACTTCATCCCAGAAAGAATGACTAACATCAAGTTAGTTGTTGTCAGCCAGTAACAAATATTGGAGAGGTTGTGGGGAAACAAGAACCCTTTTGCACTGCTCATGGGCCTGGTACAACCACTATGGAAATCAGTGTGGAGATTTCTTAAAAAGATAAGATTGCAGATCCCATTCAACCCAACTATTCCCTTTTTGAGAATTTTTCCAGAAAAACTGAAAACCTCATATCATCCTGATATATGCATGCGCATGGTTTTTGCTGCACAATTTGTCATAGCTAAATACTGGAAATAACTCAGAAGCCCATCAACTGAATAATGCATAAAGAAAATGTGGTATTTCTACACAATGGAGTGTTATACAGCTACAAAACAGGATAAATTTGGGTCTTTGGTTGGTAAGTTGGTGCAACTACAGAACAGATTCTTAAAAGTGAAATAAATCAGACCTGAGTATGCAAACATCATATTGGCTCTTAGTGTGAGAACCTGAAGGAGGAAAATGGAACCTGAAGGATACAATAGACACTGGGAAAATGGAGTGAACTTATTCAAAAGCAAAGAGTTACTGCGTTGAGGAGAAGGACAGGAGAAGGAGTGGGAAAAATAGATTTATCTATGTATGAAAGCAGGATGGTTTGGACAACTGTATTATGCATTTCTGCTGTTCAATAGAAACAAACAGCTAATGCTTTAATTTGTTTCATCTCCTCCTTTAATTGTACTTTTTATCTTCTTAATTTCTTATGCATTTCTTTTTTCTCTCTTCTAATTTTGCATGCAAATGTCTGGCAATATGAATGACTGGTTGGAAGACAACTCTACGTATTACAACAAATACTGTCAAATTCATATTATTTTGTTAGGTGAAATCCTGTATCAATAATGATTTTTTTCTGTTTTAATTCTAATTTTTATTCACCTTAAAAACTAAAAACAGGGCTGAGGAGATAGCTCAGTAGAATAAGCATTTGCCTGGCAAGCGCAAGGGACTGAATTCAACGCCCAGTTCCCCCATCCCCCCAAAATAGTGTCTATCTAAGACAGGCATTTTGAATATTAAATGAGTTTATATAAGCAGAGTGATTCATAGCAACTTAAAACCATTAACAAAAGATCTGCATAAGTGTTTAATATTGTTATATTCACACTGGCTTTTGAAATAAACTTTAAAAAAATAAAAAGATATATAGTCATAAAGAACTTTCTATCTTTAGCGAAGGAACAAATGAAGATGTATAAAAAATATGAGATCTCAAAAATTGTTTTATGCATCACATAAGACAATTTCTATTAAAATCAATAAATAGAACTATAACACCTATTAGGGAGAAGTGCATTAATGAAGTTTGTCTGGGGATTGTTTTATTTAGTAAGAGAAAACAATATGGCATAAAATTAAAATTCATTCCTAGATGTAAAAAATTAGTTCCATTCCACTTTAAAAATGAACTTTTACAATATAAAGAAACTAACATTTAGATATTTACCATTTAAATGGAAAAGTTTAATTATTTTTCTTCAGTTATGCTTAGCTTTCTCTGATACAGGTATATAAATATAAATATAAATTACACTTAGTTGAGCACTTATAGCTCAGTTGAAAAACAGAAACCTTGTGATGAATTCTATAAGTAGGCTATGTTAGCTTTCCATTATCCAGTTGAAACAGATTACTGACTAAAATAGTAGAGTGGAAAGTTCTTTTTACTTAAAATTACTGTTTTTGGGCCTGCCAAATAGCTCAGTGGATTAAAGAGTGTGAAGCAGGTGCAGGGGCCTGGGTGGGGGATGGGGGTGGGGGGAGAGCGGGTTCGATCTCAGGACCTGCTGTGCCGGCCCCACCCCCGGGGCATGCTGAGACAGCAATTGAGACTAGGCTTGGTGGCGCGCACCTGTAATCCCAGCACTTGGGAGGATGTAAATGGGAGGAACACCATGAGTGTGATCTAGTAGTGAGACCCTGAACATCCTGTAGACCTTTCCATAGAATACAAAAAGAAAAAAACAATTACTATTTTTGAGTTGAAAGAGAGGACTTCAGTCTTTATGATATGAACTCATTTGCATTTGCCTGCAAATTAATATTATAATCTGGGAGGAAGAGGTGGATGATTTTAGAGACCTTCAAGATATGATGGAGGGAAAAATGGCTGTCACCTTACAGATAAAAATTTCTTGAGACTTTTTTACCACTTTATTGGGGTTTAAATTAGGAGGAACATAGTTTCACATTATAATCATTGAAAATGACACTGTTTTGCATGCAAATCCCTGTGCCCTATCCAATAAAATCTACTTTAATGGTAGAATTGAATGCCAAACTTAGAAAGCATACAAGTGGTGTGAGAAGTGGATTTATAGAACATGTAATGCATCATTAAAATGTAATATCTGGAATAAAATATCTTAACTTTCCACAGGAAAAGTCTGCATTTCAGTGTTATGAAGACTTAATTGTTCTTACTTGAAATTCAACCTCAGTCTTAGTTTACAAGAAAGCAAACAGAAACACTTCAGATGAGGATGCAGTGGTCTTTGCTGTTTGAATTTCATTCAAATTTGACTTCCATCCAACTCAGTTTTGGGGAGCTGTGTGGGGATTCCCAAGAGAAGTTTCCACTTCTGGCCCAGTCTTGCTGCTCTTAGTACTAACCTGTCTCTGAGCTGAACCAGGGGAAAGATATTTGGAAATAACATTGGTCAGCGAGAAAATGTACTGAAGCAGAGGCATTGTGTTTGCTGTGGAGGTCTGCAGGGGTGGGGATTGGAACAACTTTAAAACAACTTTATGTAACAGGAAAGCAAGAGAAATCTAGGTCTCTCAAGTTGTCTACATGGTAGAAGGCATGTCTATGCATCTACAAGTTGTTAGTCATATCTAATCAGATTTTATCTCTTTTTTAATAATACCATCTCTGCTGCTGATGTATGTAACATGAAAATTATTTTTATACAAGAAAGAGATGATCAAGAAAAGTAAGATGAGAGTTAGGGTCACGTTATTCTTCTTTAGTAGTGAGCAGTGATTTTACCCCCTAAGGACACAATTTATTTTAAAGAACTGGAAGAAAGTAGCACTCCTATGAAAGTAGCACTTGAGTAGAGGGAAAGAATGTCACTGGACATTCTGCAATTCAAAAGACAGTCTGTGCAGCCAGAAATATTTTACCCACAATGCTTTTTGTACCAAGGTTGAGCCCACTGCTTTAGGATTAGGAAGCTTTCAATACCTGTTGGCTATTATTTACTATTTTATGTAGCAGTTGCAGTGGGTTTTCTGTGTATGTTTTGTGGTCTTTTATGTTCTCTACAGAGTAAAGATATTTAGCTACATGTATTTCTACATTTAATAATCTTGGCCATGGTCTATTTGTTCCCTATTAATAGCCAATTCTGAGAAAATAAGTTGAAATTTCTCAGACACTATTTTAATAAGGGTTAGGTTGTATGAATTTTAGGGAAACCTGACAAGCCATTGGTTCCGGAGTCAGAATGTGTAAATGTTAATCCGGGTGTAAGTGTCTCATCTATGAAACAGGATTATATTTGAAATGATTTTATTTCAAGTCTATATGTTTGCTACGAAGATTAACTATAATAATTCAAGTAAAACACTTAGAATAAAATCTAGCTTAAGATAATGCCAAGAAAAGTACTGGAGAATTCTATGAAAGGAAAACCAACAGTTTATATATCTGCAATGTCTGAAATATCTGTGCCTTTTTTTGTCTTTTTGAGATGGGGGTTTCACTACACAGTTCAGGCTGGCCTTAAGCTCACATTGTAGCTCAGCCTGGTCTCAAGCTTCCAACAATCCTCTTGCCTCAGCCTGCAGAGTGCTGGGATTATAGGCCTGCACCACCATCCTAGCATCATACAGTTCTATACATCAGCAACTGAATTTTCTAAATCTCTCACAAGGGAGACCAATTGGAGATCATAAAGCAATACTGAATTTTCTAATTATAAATGCAACCAACACATTTTCTTGATTAAGTGGGATTTTACATAGCTAAAGTGGATTACAGTTTTTTGGCCAAGATATAATAATGAAAATTAGAATATATTCCAAGTACCTTTTCTTTCTGAATAGCCATTTTTGGTCCTCTTAGAGAATATGCTCAATCAACTTTCCCCTTGGCTGCTTGTCTTAGGCATTTTGCTGAGTGAGATTGAGTCCTTCTATCTCTCTTGCATTTTGCATGAATACATGAAAATAAATCCATTGCTGTTTGGTACAAAGGTAATGATTTATTCAACGGATGACATTGTGCTAGGCAAATATGAAGAGTGGCTCATGACAAGGTTTAACCTTGAAGCATACTTATAGCTGTTTAGAAGAGAGACAGAACAGAAACAGAGATTTTTTTTCAGGATAGTGCATTAATGGTGTGATGAACACATGAACTCAATGCTGCTGCCAAAATGTACAATGTTTGAACAACATTAAAACTTTACAGCACAAAATGACTGACAGAAATAAGGAAAGGGGCTCAGAGATAGATAAGTAGTCTAAACTTCTGCCTAGGCAAGTGCAGGGACCGGAATTCAATCCCCCTCCCCACTTGCTGTGTGGGCCCTGCCCTGGGTGCACCTAGCAAGCCAGCAGTACTGGGTGTGATGCCACATATCTGTAGTCCTAGCACTGGGGAATATGATATCGGAGGACCACTATGAGTCTGACCTGCACCAAATGCATAAGATAAAATAAAAAAGAAAGAAGGAAAATTGTTGAAATTCTGTTTAATTATCTGAAAGCCAAGTAATGGAGGCCATAGGTATAGAGCTGGGAGCTGATCTACTTAAATGTCCGTATTTTGCAATTTACTATCCATGTTCATGACTCAGATTAGAATGACAAGTTGTAAGTTGTAGAAATTTCTGCAACATAATTCACCTCCAAGGTAAAATACAATATAAGTTTAACTTCCATATAATAAAGTATAAATACCTGTGAAAGAAGAGTGAAGCTCAGGGTGATTTGTTTTGTTTCATTTTGTCACATAGACACAATCTGAAGTTACTGGCTTCTGTGCTAGGTTCCTCACACTAAGGACTACAAACATGTGAAAGAAAGAGGGAGCATCAAAGATAATTGACTGAATGTGAATAATGAAATAGGGAAACTCACTAGAAAACTTTTGTGTCAACAGACCAAGAATTCACATGAAGCAACAAGATACCTATGCTTCAGTACTGTGAGAAAGATTAGAACACAGATTGTCTTAGTTACTCTTCTCTCATTCCTGGGATAAAATAAGCGACACCCAAAATGAAGGAAGGAAATGTTCATTTACCTCAAAGTGTGTGGAGGTTTCAGTGTATACTCAGCTGGCTCCAAGGCCGCATGGTGCATGGTGGAGAGGAGCAGTTCATGGTGGTAGAAAACGGCAAAACAGCAAGAGTGAAAAGGAGTAGTAATGGCAATAAGGACCACAAAGAGCAAGTCTATCTCCCTCAGGCTATCTAACCCTGTCACACTCACACCCATAATCCCAGCAGCACTCATACTAATAATCCCAGCAGCACTCACACCCATAATCCCAGCACTGAATCATGAATTAATCACAATCTCTAGTAGTCTGCCCCATGACTGCATGAGGCTTTGGTGTGTGTGTGAGAACATCTAGACACAAACTATTACACAGACTAAAATGTGATAGATGAGATAGAGGTGGATCTTTTGAGCAAAATTATGTCTTACATCATATACAAGATGACAGACATAAAGTTATAAAATATAATGTCATGCACCTTAGGACTATTTTTCATTGAAGATGTTTCTGTACGGGAGTGAACACCTTTGTGGGTGTTGTTAAAGATTTAAATACCTGCGTGGTAATGAAATAATATTGTGTCCAACATATGTTTAACATTAAAGTGAAAAACTGCATTAGTTCATACTTTACTAAAGTTGCTAATGAAAGTTAGGAACAGATTGAATGTTGAATACTATTCTGGATTTCATTCAAGTATGGAGAGAGAAAATTACAGCACTGGTGACCCATGGCTCTGTCACAAAAATGAGATGTCTATCTCGTGAGGCTATTACAGTCAGCAAAAAATTTAAATAATGACAATTAAAAGATGGCTGGCTTCTCTAAGTAATGAAAGTTCAATATCTTCTAATTAGATTGGTGGCATACCGTGGTTACAGAATATGAGTTAGTAGCTCTAATGCAGCACTGTAATTAGTCTTTTATTCTGGCTGTGTGCTGCGTGCCTTTAAATCTCTTGGGCATATGAAATGCACCATTGCTAATGAACAAGGGACTCTGTTTTTGACATGGATGAGGAAAGCTGTTGCTTAGGGAACAAAAACAATTTTAAACCATTTATTTCAGCAATTATTCATCACCATTGACTCTGTACCATCCTATGTTAGGTACTAGAAATAATGCAAAGATCAATAAGCTATGACAGTTTCCCTCAAGGTTCACATTGTAGTGGGAAATTGAAACGTGTAAAAAATAAAGTACAAAATAAGGAAAGTGTATTAATGAAACTGAACTAAAAGCTTGGAGATTGCACAGAAATTTAGCAGGTGTGTTGGTGAATGGAGCAGCAGAAAAGAAGAGTGTGAAAAAATCTATGAAGAGTTATTTAACTTTATTAGTTGCAATCTAACATGATACCACACTTCTTAAAGACAAAAATAAGTGAAGAGTGATTTAATTTTGTTAATTGCAATCTTAAATGATACCACACTTTTTAAAGACACTGTAGGGTCAGAATTAGGAAGATAACTATATTGAAAGATGAAAACTTGTTACAACTTGTATGATTAAGGAATTGGATATTTGTGTAGCATGCCTCTGTGCCTCACATCAGATGTTGAAACATGAAAAAGAAAATCAACCAATAATAAATGCTAGGGCCAGCGAGATAGCTCAGCAAACTAAGTGCTTGCTTAGGCAGGTGCAGGGGCCAGGGATCCATGTCCAGCACCACATGCTTTTCCTTTGTTGGTGGGAGTGTAGGCAGGTACAAGCACTGTAGCAATCAGTGTGGAGATTCCCCCAAAAATCTAGGATTAGAGATCTCATTCAACCTAGCTATTCCCCTCCTGTATAATTTTCCTAGAAGAATTGAAAAGACAATACCACAGCAATATATGTGCATCCACATTTATAACAGTACAATTTGTCATAGCTACATACTGGAAAGAACCCCAATGCCCATAAACTGAGCAATGAGTAAAAAAAACTACTATGCAGCTCTAACGAAAGATAAACTTGAGGCATTTACAACGGATGCAACTCATGATCATACCCATAAGTGAAATAAATCAGAATCACACATATAAACATTGCAATGACTCCTTAGTGTAAGAAACAGAAAGAGTAAGTAACCTTCAAAAAATAGATATCACGAAAGGTAAAGGAGCTATTCAAAGGGGAAGATCAACTGGAATGGGGGAAAGGACAAAAGAGGAAAGGAGGAAATACAGGTATATACTAGGAAGCAACAACATACTAATGGCTACAATTCTCTAAATACAGCTGATTGTTTTTGTAATATGATTTGTGTTTCTCACAGTGAATTCTTAATGGGGAAACATGATTTAAGTGCTGGGCATGGCACTTATAAGTGGATTTAGTTTGCTTACAGCTCTGGCTGTATCACACTGATTTAGAAGGCTCAGAAAGTTGTGCCCATCTTCAGATCATGACTTGGATGGCTTCACAAGAAAACCTTGTGGCATCAACAAAAAGAGTCACACTACTGGCATCCTGTAGGTTGGGGACAAAGGATGCTATTAAGCACTCTGCCATTCACAAGGCAGCCCTCTTGCCAAGGATTATCAGTCCAAAAGGTTAGTAGCTCCTTGGGGAGCGCCTCTTTAGTGGATCTCTCCCTGGCCATGCTCTTAAGTTCTGTTCGTTCAGAAAGAAGTGAAAGGGCTGATGGTCTTAGAAGTAATTTACACACACACACACACACACACACACACACACACACACACACGATAGCTAAGATAATTCTACTAATAATTTCTATTACTTCATTGAAAAAAACAGTAAGTACTTATGTGATTTGATTAGTCTTGCACATCTATATCTGGTAATCTGAACAAATACTTTAAATGTAACAGTATGCAATTTAGTAACCATGGTTAATTTGCTATCACTTGGTTTTGAAATTATTTATCATTTTTATTTTTAAAAATTAATCTCTTTAGTATAAAAAAGGAAAAGAAAAAAGGAGGTGGGATTATAGGAGGTGATTAAGTCATGAAGTCTCCACTATCATTGGCTGAGACGAATAATTTTATAAAAGTGGACTGAGGGAAGCAGTTTATATTATTTATTACCTGATGATGTAGTAAGAAGATGGTATTCATAATAGTTAAACAATTTTATTTTATTGTAAAAAAAAAGTATGTGTAGAGGAGGGAGAGATTCCTCACCAGACACTAAACCTGCTGGTAATTTGATCTTGGGATTTGCATCCACCAGAACTGTGAATGATAAATCCTGCTGTTTATAAATTACCCTGTTGAAACTATTTTCTTATCTTAGTTCAAATGGATGAAGACAGATGGCTGTGTTAGCAAAGGCCTAAAAATGCAGCTGTAAAATTCAGCAGGGCAGTAGCTGGCCAAAGGGTCCTGAATGCATCAGATAATTTACTTATTTTTCTTAAGACCTCCCAACCTCAGAGGCAATTTAAATCCCAGAAGATTGAGATTGCTTTCTGTCTCTGGAACATTACTATGAATCCTCTACCCTAAGAAATTAAAACCAAATGAGGTCCATTGAGAAACAAGTCATGCTGCAGCATCAGTCTCTCCTCCCTCCATTCACTCTCACCTGCCTAAAACTCATCTTTTTCTTCTGCAAATCAACCTTCATAATCAATATGTACCTCAACACCTATATTTGGTAATTCACTAAAGCAAAATTGAACCTCAATACTGATCTCTGATAGTTCACCAAAGCACATCTAAATGGTATAGATTTTAGTACACAACGTTACTCAAGCCAACATTTCTGGCCTCTCAGTTTTCTTGATGTCTGGATCACCAAAGATTTTCTCACTGTTTGTACCTTAGCAATATATTTTCACATTCCTATTCAAAGTTGTGACCTATTGTAAATTTTCCTTTTTCTAACAGAATTTCAGGCTTTCTAAGTTCTTGTCACAAGGTGCTGTTTTTGTACACTGAACACTTGATTATGTCCCACACTACACAGCCCTTCATTACCTCATTTGTATATCCTGGTCCTTCCCACATCTTGTTTTCAAGTATTTTTTTCACTTTTTTTTTTTTTTTCTTTTTGGTATTTTAGGGAAGGGCCTACAGGGTGTTCAGAGTCTCACTACTAGATCGGACTCAGTAGTAATGTGCCTGTTTACAGGCTCCCAAGAGCTGGGATTACAGGTGCACACCACTACACCCAGTCTCAATTGTGGTCTCAGGGCGCCCCAGGGGCAGGGCTGGCACGGTAAGCCTGGGGATAAAACCCCAGGCCCTGCATCTGCTTGTAGGCGCTTTAATCCATTAAGCTACTTGGCTGGCCTTCACATTGGACTTGATCTCTTGACCCTCCTGCCTCAGCCTCCCAAGGAGCTGGGATTCCATGTGCCAAGTTAACTGGCTTATCAAATCACATTAATTAAGTGTTGGGAATAGTGTTCAGTGTTTTCTGTGGCTGGCTGGGAGATGCTTATCCTTTAACTCTTCAGAGGTCATGGCTGAGCTGAGAAATACAAATTCTTCTTTCTTCTTCTTCTTCTTCTTCTTCTTCTTCTTCTTCTTCTTCTTCTTCTTCTTCTTCTTCTTCTTCTTCTTCTTCTTC
>NW_004524594.1:8192377-8194219 GCF_000260255.1 Octodon degus
ATTTTTCATCAAGTATTGATATGTTGAACTTTAAGTCCCAGGCCTGGGCTAGGACTGGATCTTTTCATGTATTTTTTTAAAGAAATTTCAATGTATCTAAACATTGTTCTTGTATATTAAAAATGAGCTTGTGGTATTTCTGAAGATTTTAGGTCATTTGTTTCTACAGAGCTACTGGCAAAGCAATTAAGTGAATTAATACAAATTGAATTTGTGAATTTTCAAGCTTTTTTCTTGTCATTGGAGAAAAAGAACTGGTATGGAATCTACCATAACTTATAGAAAAGAGAAAGTATTGAAGATCTACTATGAAAAGTGTTATAGTACCTAAACTGTGGGTTCATAAAATGAACTTTCTGAAATTGTTTCTATGATTTGGGACTGTTATATTTTCATATCATTGGTAAAGATGAACCAACTTATGAGGTTCATTTGGTCTTAAAATTTTACCCACTTTTTTCATATATTAAGCTATCCAAGTAACACAATAAAGAGCAGAAAGACCTATTTTGTTTTGACCGTGTCTTACTAAACCTCTGTTATATTTTGTATATACTTGCATACTACAGATTTTACTTTCTAATTATCATTCAGATCTACATGTTTTTATTTTCACTCTGACTATGCTTGACCCAGTTATCACTGAGAGGCTCTACTTGGCTCATTGCTACTTCTTCTTATGTGGACTCTAAAACAAAATGTGGATTTTCCCATTGCAAATCAATTTTGTATTTAAGTGTTTCACTGCCCATTTATTGCTCTTCATGACTTGACCCCTACGTTCATTCTTTTTCTTTCTTTCTTTCTTTCTTTCTTTTTTCCTCATACTTAATACAGTGTCTACAGAGTCAACAGGGTCTTACTATGCAGCTCAGACTCATAGTGATCCGCCTATATCCAGCCTCCTAAGAGCTGAGATTACCTAGCCCAGTCTCACCTGTCTCAGCACACCCCAGGGACGGGGCCAACACGGCACACCCAGATTGAATCCCAGTCGCTGTGTCTGCCTAAGCAAGCACTTTAATCCGCTGAGCTATTTGGTCATCCCTTGACCCCTACATTCTTGCTACTCTGTGGGTGCTGAATGTCCTCCTGTGAGATAGTAGAACTTTTAGGAGCTGGGAAGGAGGTCTTTAGGAAGGGTGCATGGGATGCTGGCCTTCTGCTCCTTTTGTTTTTCTTCCTAATAATGAAATGAGCAGTTTGGCTGTGTCATGCATGCCCACCGTGATGCTTTGTCACACAGCAGCCCCAAAGTATTGGCCAAGTGATCCTGGGCTGGAGCCTCCAAATGGGTGACTCCGCTGTGCCATTTTACTGTGTACAACTTGAACTCTTCTGGTATTTGTTACAGTGACAGAATGCTTTCTAGCAGGTTTCCTTCTCATCTTCAGCCTCTAATTTTTACTCACTCTAACTTCCTTCTACACTCTTTCTTCAACTTGAGATACATGGTATGCTCTTTGTACTTTGCATGCATTCACTTTTACTCCAGTATGATGGGGAAAAAACATTGCCCACCCATATTTCCTTGACTGTTACAGTGGCAGGCATATAAGAGTAGATGTCATCAAGTATTTATTTGTTAGATGAGGAAAAGACCTGGTGAAGTATGATAGCATATGTGGTTTGCTGACTATTATTCTAGGGTATATTTTCTTGTTATACATTAACCCTCATACACATATATTTTTACTGTTCTATCAATCTTTTTTTTTTCAACTTAACAGCATGGCTTTATTTCTTATATTTCGTCTTCATATTTTTCTACTGGATGGTTAAGACCAAGGTAAAGCAGGACCTATGCAACAAGAGTTGTAGCTTTTTGGCCTGAGAAGGTCA
>NW_004524594.1:8194319-8208345 GCF_000260255.1 Octodon degus
CGGAAGTCGGCAGAAATTCCTATTCAGCAGTAGGGGTGGGGACGTACGGCGGAGTGGTCGGGGAAGGCCCGAGGGGGCGGGAGAGGGTCCGGCCCACGCTGCGCTTGGGCTGGGCTGGTCACCCCGGCTCAGGGTAGCAGGAAGCTCTCCACACACTCACTAGACCTGGGCTAGGACTGGGTCTCTGTTCTATCAATCTTGATGTAGCATCCTCCAACTGATATCTTTTATGCAAGGTGGTCTGCATCAAGGACATCAAGAAAAAATTGTACAACATTGCAACAGTAATCACTTGACTTTTCCTTCAATAATCCACTGAAGAACCACTGGAAGAGGGATAGGAGTCCTTAGTATTGTCTCAAACTTTCGGTTGAAACATCTATGTTGAAAACTACACTATGAATTTTGGTGGTTCAAATGAAACTAAAGTAATTCTGAAGTACTCTTGTAAGAAGTAGGACAAAAGTAAAACTCTTCTTAGAATAAAGGGTATTATGTACGCAAACATGGGCATCAGTATTCCTGATTGCAAAGTAATTTATCTAGTCCTTATTTTTGGCTTTGGGAGGGTGAGTGAAGGAAGTAAAACAAAAGAAATATTTCAAAAGGAAAAAATTGAAGTAAAAATAGAAACAGCCTTTTTTTAAAGGGGAAGAGGAAAAAATTTTAAAGGGAGGGGAGGAAAAGGGGACAAAGAATTAGGATATATTGGGTACAATTTCAAATTTACCATGATGAATGAGATTATTTTGTATAGCAAACATGTACAGTACTAATTAAAATAAATTAATTGTTAAAATGTCATTTAGGATAATACAGCCTTAACTATGACAAAATTTTAGGAAAGGTACAATGCATTTTTTCCTGCATGTATTTTTCTTCATATTTTTAGCATAAGAGGCATATATGAAAAGCTGGCTTTCCATATGCCAAAGGCTAAAACTAGACCCATGCCTACCACCATGCACAGAACTACAGTCTAGTGGATCAAATATTTAAATAGTAAAACAGAAACACTGAATCTTCTGGAGGTAAAATGTAGGAAGAAATCTTAAAGATGTAGATGTAGGCAGAGAGTTCATGAACAAAAACCATACTGCATAGGAAATACTTCAAAGAATCAACAACCGGGAGCTCAACTTTTTGAAAAGTTTCTGCACTTCAAAACAAATCTCCAACAGAGTACAAAGAAAACCCACAGATTGGAAAAAATTACAGCTGACAATGCTTCTGACAAAGGCCTTTTTTCTTAGAACACATAAGGATTTATAAAAAAAATCGGGCCCCCAAAATTCAAGGGCCTAATCCAAAAAATGGACATCTGAGATGCATGTACCATATACACTTCTTAGAGGAAGAAATGCAGATGACAAGTAAATATATGCAAAACTGTTCAACATTATTGGTCATTTGAGAAATGCAAATTAAAATAATAATGAGATTCCATCTCACCCCAGAAAAAACGGTTAACATTAAGAAGTCAGCCAATAACAAATGCTGAAGAGGCTGAGGAGTAAAAGGAATCCTTCTGCACTGTTGCTGGGAGTACAGACTGGTACAACTACTTGGAAATCAGTGTTGAGGTTCCTTCAAAAGCTAACATTGGAGATGATATTCCAGCCAGCTACTCTCCTTCTGGGTATTTTTCCAGAAGAACTAAAAACCCCATAGCACTGTGATATACATGCACCCATGTTTATAGGTATACAATTTGTCATAGCTAAATCCTGGAAGTTAACTCAGATGTCCATCAGCTGAAGAAAGGGTAAAGAAGATGTGGTATTTTTTACACAATAGAATATTATTCCAGCCGTAAAACAGGATACGTTTGAGTCTTTTGTCAGTGAATGGCTGCAGCTAGAGAAGATACCCTTAAGTGAAAAAAATCAAATCTGCATGTGGAAACATTGTATTGTCTCCTTAGTGTGAGAATCTGAAAGAGAAAAATGGAATCTGAAGGGTACAATAGATACTAGGAAAAGTGAATGAACTTATTAAAAAGGAAAGAGTTACTGAGCTGAAGAAGGACAGGAGATGGAGTGGGGGAAAGAGATTTATACATTTAAGTACGATGGTGTGAACAACTGTTGTATGCACTTCTGCTGATTTATGGAAAGGAGCAGATAATGCTTAATTCGTTTTGTGTTCCTTTTTCAATTGTTTGTACTTTTTCACTTCTTAATTTCTTCTACATTTATTTCTTTTTTTCTTCCAATTTTGCATGTATATATCTGGTAATATGAATAACTACTTGGGAGACAACACTGTTCATTACAATGAATACTATGAAATTCACGTTACTATGTTAAGTGAAATTCTATAGCACTTGTAATTTTTTTCTGTTTTAATTCTAATTTTTAGTCTCTTTAAAATTTAAAAAAAAATTAAAAAGAGGGATACATGTCAAAATATTTAAAAATATAACATGGTAGAGGTGAAATCTCTTACACTTTTAAAAATAATAAGCTACTTATTGTATAATCATATAACCTTGCATTTAATGAAATATGCAAAATCCACTACATGTAAGTTTAATTTTGCAGGTTAGAAAATAAAATTGCACAGTCTTAAATAGCTAGAACTAAGTTATGAATGACATAGTCTAGTTTTCTCATATTGATATGCAATTACTATAATGATAAACTAAGAATGCATCCTAGTTTTAAAGATCTAGTTACCAAGCCAAGAGATATGGTGCTTTTTTATGTCTGCTAGCTCCATGCAGTATAATTCATTGCTTGTTGTCATATTTGGAGGAAATGTTATCACAGTAATCTGGTTTTGCACTGTAAAGAGCTTGCTTCTCTAACAGAAGGTTCTAAACATGTACCAGGATGGTAAGAAATTCCTGAAGCCTCTTTTATCCTCTGTTCCTGATAACTTTCCTTCCTGCAATGTGCCACAAGGCTTGTAATTCAAATGAGCTCTTTGCAAAATCCGCAGAACAAAAATATGCCTTTCTGCAGAACTTTCTTTTCCACTCTCCCTGCTACCAGGAGACGGAAATGCCCAGGATTAGAAGCTCTCCTACAAGGAATAGCGTGCACTTCATATTAATTCATTCTGAGCTTCTCACAAGCAATAGGGAATATTAATGCAATAAGAGGGATTTGATTTTCCACGACTCAATTTAGAGTCAACTTGTAGCAAGTGAGACGGACCAATAAACCTAACTGCATTGTAGTTATTTAACAGGATTTAGAGTTAGTCTGGCATGTTGAGAGACACTCAAGAAAATGTCTTCTCATATTCTGTATTGGTTCCCTTTTGAAGAATAACATATCTGTAATGGGGGGAAACTCCTGGATAACAGCAGACCCTGAAAAATTTGACAAAATGAAAACAATTTGGAAACAAAACTCTGGAAGACTGAAGCTGAGTTTATGCTAAGTTCTTAGGGCTGCAATCATTCTTGTAAAGTGGTCTTCCTGGGAATTTTGCTTCTGGTGGCAGCTTAATTTCTAGACCTTTTTTCGCCCTTTAGACCACTGACTTAGGAAGTGTGAGACAGGCAACAACTAACTGTTAAGAAGCTACAAAAGACTGGATGTGACACTTCCTAAGCAAGATACGGGCAGCAACACAAGCCATTCCTGTGAATTTTCTGTTTTTGACTCTCTCTCTCTCTCTGTCTCTGTCTCTGTCTCTGTCTCTGTCTCTGTCTCTCTCTCTCTCTCTCTCTCTCTCTCTCTCTCTCTCATAGTTTTCTTTCTTTGCATATCAAAAATAGCTTTTAAAATATATCCATTTGCATTTGAAGTGAGTTTTTCATTGATCTTAGATCTCCTGCTGTGAGTTCCTGAATAAAAATTAAGCTGACTTCTTTATTATTGTGATTATGTATATCTAATCTAGCATAGCTAACTATCAGAGAAAAAAAGATAATCATAGATCTATGATTAGGGTAATCAAGGACTATACACACCTGTACAGCAAGCTGGAGATACTTGAAGCAGAAAACCTCTACCGCTTAAATCACAAACAGGAGGATGAAAATCTGGTGGAAGACAGCAGGTGACTCTCAGTGGTAGGGCATCGACTTGTCACATGTGACATCGTGAGCTCAATCCCAAATGCCTCAGCAAACACTTATGGGAAAAAATTCCATTGGTGTTATGTGCTCCTTGGTGATATCCATTCTTCTGAACAAGTTTCTCTTTTACCCTTTTTCTGTCAAACCAAAGACCAAGTATGAACCAGGGTGGTGTAAATGCAGTGCCAGTGACCCTCTAAGAAGCCAGTGGGATGTATTTGCAGGTTCTGAGGCTTTTGGTGAAAGATCGACATCACATTGCAAGTTGAGTACTGAGCCACACCGTCATTTTTGGATGAGGCAGCCAAACAAACAGGGTTTTATAATAATATTCCTATACATTGTCCAGTCATTATTATAATCCTATCAATTTTTTACAGAAATGATTTATTAAAATTATAGTACATACAACTAAGACCATACCAATATGTTCATGGAATAAAATGCTTGAAATGAGTTCAGTTACTAAGTATAAAATATGTTAGATGGAATTTCTTTTTACCTTCTGTAATACTCTGTTTTTGTTAGAGATCTGCATCTTTCTTGATTAGTTGTTGTACCTTGAGTAAAGTGACTTCACATAGGGTAGCCAGGCACCAGGTGGGTAAGGACTAAAGTATTCAAGGAAATGAGCAACTTGAGTACACATGGATACTGACATCAGTGGAAGGCACTGAGATGAAAACAAGAAATTCAAAGAAGAATTTTTCTTTTCTTTTGGAAACCATTCTGCTTTCTATACACTTATGGGGGAGGGAATAGCCAGGAATCTATTGACAACTCTTTCAAGATCCAAGGGAACATTTTTCTCAGAATAACATGAATAACATAGAAAAAAGAGCATAGGAGATTAAAAAAAAATACAAACAAGGATAAACAGAGAGATAAATCAATGAATCAACATGATTTTCAACCAGTACAACTCTAAGAAGCAATCAATTAAGTGCATTTGACCAGAGCTTTCTGTTATGTGCATCATAAAGTTTAATTGCCTAACTCTAACCAGTAATCTTAACTCTGAACCCTAGCCCTAACCCTAACCCTAAACGTAACCCTAGTCCTAACCCTAACCCTCATCCTAAACCTTACTCTAGCCCAAGTTAATTTTCAGCATAGTCACCTATTTATATTTTAACTTATAATATCTGGAGTAAAATCTTAGTTTGCGAGTGCAATCTGTTCTAGAAACATGCTAGTACTACAAAGGACTTCTACATCAAAATGAATTTTCCTGTAAGAAATAATGGAAAATCAAATGATTCGTTTCGTAACTCGTATATATAATATTTTAGAGAACAGTCTACAGGGTGTCCAGGGTCTCATTACTAGATCATACTTGTTGTGATCTGCCTGCTTACAGCCTCCCAAGAGCTGGAATTACAGGCGCGAGCTACCATGCCTGTAAAGAAGTTATTAAAGTCTCAGAGGTTGTCTCAGCACACTCTGGGGGCAGGGCTAGCATGGCTGCAAAATACTCTTATAAAAATGATTATAATACTATAGAATACTAACCCAAAATAGTACAAAAATACAAAATACAAGGCGAAAGAAAGAAATTATCCTGCACTTATCTTTGAAAACCTCCATGGCTGTGTGAGGGAGACAAAAACAAAGAGGGCCACTGTGTATAGTGACTTTCACTACACTAACAGAATCACTGCCAACAAGTGGCACCACGGAATCGTTTTTCTTCACTCCCCTTTCACAAGGAACCCATCCAGTAACACTGCTGTAGCCTTATTCTGTTGGTGCAATGCTTTCTACAAAATTTTACTCTTTCTCCTGCATGTTACATGTTTTCCTGATCTTGTTTGCAGTGAGAGGTTTCTCCTCTTTCCACTTTTCCCTCCTAATATCAGGGGATAATCAGCCAGAATCTTGTGGGGTGTGGAGAGAGAGAGAGAGAGAGAGAGAGAGAGAGAGAGAGAGAGAGAGAGACAGAGACAGACAGAGAGAGAGACAGAGAGACAGAGAGACAGAGACAGACAAGAGACAGAGACAGAGAGAGACAGGGACAGAGACAGAGACAGAGACAGAGGGAAGAAATAATGATTGGCCTGGTTGTGATCTTGTGACCTTCAGCATCATGCACTACTTGTTTTGTTAGACATTGTTCATTTATGAAGCTAAATTTTATCAAAAATACTTTTTCATCTTGTGAAAGACTTCCTGAACAAGCTATTCATAGTCTAAGGTTTTACTCTTACGTTTTTCTTCTGCCCTGGAAAATCTAATCTACCCTACCGAATTTTACATGCTCTGACATGTGGCCAGCTCTTGGCTGTTGACTCTTGCTCTTCTTCTCTAACTGTATTGAATTCTGTGCTTTGCAGAATTTTTTTTTCAGAAGCACCTGCTCTTGAAGGCTTTTGCAATTGCTGGCTGCACTATTGGGACAGCTCCTCTTCTTGCTGGGTGAAGATATTATGAAGCTGAAGGCAATCTTGTGATGTTCAAGAAAAAGAATGGACCTGGAAGTCAGAGATTGGGCTTCATTCTCTTTTATATGATGTACATTTTATAGAAAAAGAAACATTAAAGGGGAGAGAACAGAGAGACAATATGTGCAGAAGGGAGACTACTGGAGAAGGGGCTGAGTTTGGCAGGGGAAAAAGATAAGGTGGCAATGAGAGGGGGTAAGACCATGTAGGTTAAATGTGCACACAAAGGTGTAGATAGCTGATGTTTACTAATGATGCCTTTTTGACTTATGTGAATCTTTTAGGTAGTGGCTAAATGCTTACTAATAAAATGATGCGCTGTTTCAAATTGTTCTTCCCTTGTCTAAGGCACGTTCTTCTTCCTTACCCTGCTGTGTAGTTCTACTAAAATATCACAGACTGGGTGTTGTAAATAAGAAAAAAATATTCTTACATTTCAGGTGTCAAAAAGACCAAGATTCAGTCTTTTGGCAGTTCATTTCATAATAAAATCTCTCTTGGATGCAGATGGGGAGTTTCTTCCTCCGTCATTACATGACCTTCCCTTGCATCCAGCTTCAAGAGAGAGGACTCAGTAGATAGCACTTCCTTACCTCGAGCTGAAGAGTAAGATGAAGTACATTGTTTATCAATAAAACTTTGAAAAAAAAAAGATGAAGTACAATGGGAGAGTGGGAAGAATTCAGGGCGTTTTTGTAACCCAGTGCCCGATCTCATTGCAGAACTTGACAGCTCTTGGGCGTATGGAGATATGTGCTCTCCTCTGCCTCCTGCTCCCCGTTCATGGCTTCTGCCACTAGAATATTATCTCTGATTTGCATTTTGTTCACTGATCAGTGATCTCCAGAATCTGGAGTATGCCTCGCTTAGTAAAAGCATTCAGGAATTTGCTGAATGAGTGAATAAAGTTAAAACACCAACACTCTTGTCACTATTCTCCCCTGTGATACTTTCCTGTGAAAATGCATATTTGTTGAGTACATTTTGAAAAGTAGACTTTATTTAAATAGAGCAGGATAAAGCAGTAGATGGGAAATTTGGTTTAATCTTAGTTTTTTCAAATGTCCTATTTCTCGAAAGACTTTTGTGGTTATTATTGGCAAATTTTGATATCCTTCGATGTTTCTAAAACGAGCTTATCAAAGAAAGAATATTAAAATAGACTTCATATGAAGTGTAGAGTCATGAATTGCTACAATGTTTTATGCTTATAATTCGAAAATACCTTTGAGCAGATTTTTCTTTTTTTAAGAAGTATACTTTCAACATTAATTGTGAGAAATATAAATGGCAAAAGTACCTTTGAAAAGAAATTCAGGGGCTGGCCAGATAGCTCAGCAGACTAAAGTGCCTACTTAGACAGAGACCAGTGGCTAGAGTTCAATCCCCGGCATGTAGTTCTGGAACCATCCCTGGGGCATGCTGAAATCGAGATTGAGATGGGGCATGGTGGCGCGTGTCTGTAATCTCAGCAAGGCTGAAATGAGGAGAATCGCTATGAGTCTGATACATAGTGAGACTCTGTAGAACCTGTACTAAATACATAAAAAGAAATTTAGAGGAGCACAGGGAAAGGAAGAAGTAAAATGATTAAGATGAGACACATATATTTCCCAAAATAAATGTAATTATTATGTACTGCATCCACATACTAATTAAAAGAAACTAAAAAAAAGTCACTGAAATTCTGCTTTGTTTTCTACCTTATTACTTTACTTCTTCGCATTTCCTTGGAACTTTCTTGCTTCCTCAGGAGGAAAAACATTATCGATCTCCAAAAATTAACACGGCTGCTAGTGATTGATAAATGATCCTGAGATCATTCGGAACATAGGGAATAAAAATTATTTAAGATGTATTGTGTATTTAAAAACAACTTATGGACTATTTTACTTATAAGTAATTCATGTTTCATTCTTATAACCCAAATTTAGATTTTTCTGTTTAGTATTTCAGCAAGATCATGTTATCTTTAGTTAAATACTAGTCTGATGAAGTTCATCTTTTCTGGAAAATTCTCATTCATCATTTCTCTTTGATCTATTAAAAACAATACCATGATTCTCTATTACATGCCTTAGATAATTAAAAATGAGATTCGATATTTTGCTAAGTTAATGTTACATGTTCTGTGGTTATATGTTGTGTGGTTATACGGTTGTATACGAGATTGGCTATATGCCTGTACTTAATGAATTTTAACTCAGTTGCTTTCTCTGAGAAGAATGCCATGGAGACTATGTGTAGTAAATATCCAGGGTTATTAAGAGTTGGTATTGAGGAGTAGACTAAAGACAAAAATTTTGGAGTAGATTTTCCTTTTTCTTTTAATGTATTTGATTGTTACAGGTTCTCACTACGCAGCTCAGACTCAAAACGATCCTCCTGTTTTCAGCCTCCCCAGCGCTGAGATTACAGGCATGTGCCACTACGTCAGGATGCTGAGTGCTAGATTTTAGAAGTCTGTACTCAAATCTAGGCTTTCCTAATGTTTACTGTAAGAGATAGTGCAAGTCACTTAGCTTATTCTAATTTTTCTCATCCATGAGTTAGAAATATTATTAATAATCAGTTAATGAGATTGCTATGTTGGCTTCCAAATGTTTACTGACAATTATTTCTTTTTCACACTTATAGGAACTAGCTGTAGAGAATGTGATAAAATTGAATATTTGTAGACTACTCAGTTAAGTATTAAAAATGTAAAGTGATCCTACTTCAATGTATAAATCCTAAGAATAGATACTGTAGTAATTAATGCACAAAACTTATATTTGCAAATGACTTGTTGTTCCTCTCATATTTTCATTAAGCTACATTTAATACTTGATCACATTCAATGAAATGTCATATATAATTGATATGTTGAAAATTTTAAATTTAAATAAATTGATGATCTCTAATTAAATGACTAAATGTAATTTTATAATGTACATGACAAATAGGTAAAAACTTCCTGAAGGAGTGTGATGATTAGTACTCAGATTATAGATGGTAATTCAAGGTTTATGAATGAACATCTTTAAGTCTGTTGATCTATAAGCACGAGATTCATTTGAGAAGAAAAGCAGTTGGACAGATTGCAGGTGACATTCTAGAAAGTCTAACAGTTTTGTTTTGCCTCCAAATACACATTTCAGAGAATAATATTAGTGTCCAGGACAAGATGGTTGAGTTTGTTATTTTTCATTATTGAGCATGCTGTAATCTTAGATCAGCATCTACAGCAGCAACACCTCAGTTCTTTTTTTATTTTCAATTTTAGAGAACCTCATTTAGGCTTCACTGAATAAAATGAATTAAAATAAGAACTTTGGGGATGGATAATACTTAGTGACAAGTGAAAACCATGCTTCTTGCTTCGTAGGGGGATAAAGAACTTTGGAGTGCAACGTTCATTCATTATTCATCAGCAACTGCTTACAGGTGGCTGCTACTATCCTCGCTGGGGCAGAAGGGTCCTTATTGCACTCTTCACAGGCCATTTGTTCCCAGGCAAAGCCCCTGTCCTATTTGGTATCGCTCCATCTTAGTGTGGAGGAAATTGGTTTGGTGAAGGCAGAAATCTATGGGATATAATCTAGGTGCATTGTCAGTAAAACAAAAGAAATGCATATTCAGAACTCCAAGTGTTGCGACTTTAATTCTCTCCATTTGCTACCCCAAAACCGGATTTTTTTTTTTTTTAGAACTGGGGATTGAACTCAGTCCCTTGCATTTGCCAGGCAAGCACTTATTCTACTAAGCCGTCTCCCCAGCCCCTAGATATATATTTTTTTTTAAAGTAAGACAAGTAGTCATCGAAAGAACAATTTTGAAAAATACTGTTCAGAGGTAAATTGATAGCAAACTACATGAATTAGGATTCTATGGAGGAATATCTGTAGAAGATACATGTGTAATTAGGCAAAGGGATTCATTTCCGGGGGTTTACACTATTAAAGATGGCAATCAATAGGATGTGAGGTAGAAGAATCCCCAAATTCCTGTCTACATGCTGGACAGTCAGAGGTCTCAGTGGCTCAGAAAAGATGAAAACCTCATAACAAGAGGGAAGGAAGATAGTGCACCAACCCAGTCATGAAGTCCTGGAGGCAAACTCTAGAGTTGCCAAAACGTCTGCCCTGGAAGAGCGAAGAAACTGCAGATCATGCTCAAAGGTGATGGTGAAGACTTGAGTTCTTCCAGAAGAAAACCTTCTTTCCTCTTTCCCTCTTTACTCCCTCCAGGCCACAAGCCTATTGGTTGAACCCATCCGTATGCAGGGTGGGCCTTCCCCAAACAGTGTACTGGTCTGCCTGCTCACCATTCACAGACACAGGAAAAACTCTGCCTTACTTATCTGATGATCTTCTAGATAGTTTAAATGTATTCAACCATCCATAACATCCTATCATGATTACTGATCATGCCACTAGATGCTGTTTCAGGCTGTGTTTGAGCAGAAACACTTTCCAAAGAAAATCTGCATAAGACCAGAATTTATTATTAATTTCAATGAAATTATTTAATGCATATATATATATATATATATATATATATATATTACTAGAGACTTTTAAGGAATGAAATAGGAAATTTTGTGAAATTTATCTATGCACATGACAGGCTTACAAATGTAAGATAGAATACATTATTTGTACCAACTTCATGTAGCTAATCTTAGTGGAAGTACAGCAATGATCAACATTTTTAGTACACTGTCCTGTGGCTGGCCCTCGCGGTTCCAAGATTAAACCTCTGATTCCTTTTATTAAACTAACAATAAAAAATTATCTTTCTATAGTTAAATGTCCTTATGTAGTAAAGTTAGTGAAAAATGAAACCGATGTTTCTCACTTCATAGGATAATTTTTTTTGAAAAACACTTCAAAAATTTTAATTAAACTTTAAAGCTCAAATAATTATTTTTCTTTCACTGGAATATTTTACTTGAGACAGGTATAGTCTTATTTTCCTCTCCCTTCCACATCTCATGATAAAAAATTATTTAAAGGAACAGATAATATAGAAATCTATGAAGACCCAAATTTATGATAAATTAAATGGACATTTTTCCAATGGAAAGAAAATATAAAAGGTTGTAGTAAACAAAAACTAGGGAAACTACTAAGAGTTTTTCACAAACATCCACTTATTTTGACCTATAGTTTCCTACTTTACTTCTTTTTATCTTTTGGGAGACTTTCTTGGTTGCCCAGGAAGAACCTAAATTATTCAGAGTTGTTTTCACTGCATTTTCCTAGTGGCGAATAATATAAAATATTTCTACTGTTACTTATTAGACACTGGGACTTCTTTTTTTTTTTCTTTTCTTTTTAGAAAATGTGCAATCATTTCATTCACCCAATATTGGTTTGGGTTATACTTTGAAGGAACTGAATTTTTTGTTTTTAATATTTTTTAGACACTAGTCCTCTATCAGAAGAACAAGTAAAATATTTTAGCATGCTATTGATTATACGTTCAATATAATGTGGTTGTTCCCATTGTTTGCAAGAAGAAATGTGGAACACTGATTTTTACTACAGTAAGAATGGCCATGAAAAACATTAAAAATAACAAATATGGAGGAAGGTGTGGGGGACAAGGAACACTTACAGTGTTCGTGGCAATATCCACTAGAACAAATGATGTGTAGTCAGTATGGAGATTCTTTGAAAAATTGAAATGTGAATTTCATTTGACCAAGCTACGAGTCTTCTAGATATTTTCCTGAGAGAGCCAAAGACATTGAAGTGTAGTTATAGAAGAATATCTATCTTTAAAATAGCACAATTCACAATAGATAAGCTATGGAAACAGGCTAGATGCCCATCAACAGATAAGGGGGGCAAAAGAAAAGGTGTTAATATAACAATGAAGAATTATTCAGTCATAAAAAGGGATGAATTTTGTCATTTGTAGAAAAAAGCACAGATTTTGAGACCAAAGTATTGAATGAAGTAAATCAGAATAAGAGGTTTGTGCTGTGCATGGTTTGATTTATACAAGAATACTAGATATAAGTAAATTAAAGAGTAAAGTAAAGGAGAAAGGGTAGGAAACAGGGAGATGGGCATATTAGAGATTAAAAAATGGGTTAGAGAAATGATAGAGAAAGTAGGGTAAGGAGTGAAAGGGCATCGAAAGTGATCAAAATATGACACTTTCTTTGACACATGTAATTATTGTGCATTATAAAAATAGAACAGTGAAAAGAAAAACTAAAACAGAAAGGAGTTCTCCTGTTCCTCAAACTAGCACAAAGGTATGCATGCTACTGTAAATGATCCCTCAGATGATTCCGGACATAAAAAATAAAATTATATAAAATATCTTGTACATTTGAAAAGGAAGAATCATGGAAATGTGGGACAAAATCTTAATTGAAATAGCACTGAATACTGAAGTAGCTATTTTTATTTAGGAGCTGGCAATTGCATGTTAAAATATTTTTTCTGCATTACGTTTTTTTCTCAACAAGCGTTACTATGTTTATAACTAAAAAGTAATGATTGTACTTTGAAAGTAAGGTGGAGGGCCTACAAGGTAGCTCAGGGGACCAAGCGCCTGCCTGGCAAGCTCAGGAACCCAGGTTCGGTCCCTGGCACCACATTCCACTCCAGCCCCGCCTCCAGGTTCGCTAAACGAGCCACCGAGTTCTGGTATGGTGTAGCACGCCTGTAATCCCAGAGCTGAGGAGGCTGAAGACAGGAGGATCGCTATGAGGCTGAGCTGCCTAGTGAAACCCTGTACCAAAAAAAAAAAAAAAAAAAAAGTGGAAAGGAAATTAGCTAGTTCCCTCTATTTCTGAGACACTGAAGACAAGACATCCTAATTTAAAGATAAAATGCTAATCAGTACTTTTATTTGACTCTTTTACACAGCACTTAGATTTCAAAAGAAAGACCTGTGAATTTTGAATTTTTTGTTTGAGTCAAACTCACTTGAAAATTGCTAAGAGCCATCTACCTTTTAATCATTTTCTCTTTCCTGAACACAGAGGCAGAAATTAACAACAACAGCAACAGTTTCCATCAAAGAACAGAAATTGACCATTTTTAAAAATGGAAGGTTTCAAATTTGGTGTGTGAGAGAATTCTTATGAACCAAGGTAAAGGCAGTTTTAAAAATACAAAGTAATTATACAGATAGGATTCGGCGAGAATAGTTATTTAGGAAATGTGCTCAAACAGAATGCAATCAATATTACTGAATCACCTCTGAACGCATTTTAAAATATTACTTGTGCGTTCCTTCTAGGGTTAGGTTATTGATTACAAAAATTGTTCCCAAACCTTCATTCGAATAATCGCACTTTTACTTGTTTTTTTTTTCCCTTCAGTGCCATGAAAATTACAACATTCTGATCAATAGGGACAAAAAAATAAGGGAACAGAAACAGTGATTTCTGCCTTTGACAGGCATTTCACATTTTTGTAAACACGAATACTTTTCTGCAATCATTTTCCCCCAAGATGTGTGTTTTATAAAGTCAATTGCAACACTGGGCAAGTTTTTGTTGTTTTCTTTATCATATTCATCTGGTTTGTTTGATTATATATATATA
>NW_004524594.1:8208445-8234897 GCF_000260255.1 Octodon degus
CAGTCTTGTGTCATCCTTCAACTGAAATTATCATGGATCCTTTGATATTAAAGTGGAAACTGCTAAATATATATATATATATATATTATTGCTCACTTTCATAACAATTTTTTTGTTTGCATCCTAAACAAAAAAAATCATGGTGAGTCATAGCAAAGCCAGTTTTGCCCATAGTTAGCAAGTGCTAAGAAAACCTATTTGATTACTATTGGCACTAACTGTCAACAAAAGCAAATAAAATCAGTAGACAACTCTCAGTATTGACTAAACTTGGTAGAGTTTGGTTTTGTTTTCTTACTGCTAGTGTGATTGGTTGATCTCATTTGCTTAATGTGTTAGAAGTCCATAGATAAATTAAGCACCAGAATTTCTTGTCATTGAATGATGAATTTGGATTATTTTAGTGATTTTTAATGATAATTTTTGAATATACTCAGCCATTCTTTCTGGCAATAGGCAATGAGAATAGCTGAGAGTTAAAATTCTGTGATCTTTGAGGATCTCTCTATGGTTATTACACATAAACTCAAACAAAGTTAAGATTTATCAACCTACCTTAGAATATTTATTTATTTATTTTTTATGTATTTAGTATAGTCTAAAGGGTCTCACTACACAGAATCAGACTTGGAATGATCCTCCTGTTTTCAGCCTCCCACCCACTGGGATTACAGGCTCACACCACCACACCCAGTCTCAATCTCTGTCTCCATGCTCTCCAAAGGCGGGGCTGGAACAGCAGGCCTGGGATCGAACCCTGGTCCCTGCATCTGCCTAAGCAGATGCTTTAATCTGCTGAGATATCTGTCTGGCCCCAGAACCTTTAAGAAGACATTTATAAGAATAGATGTAGAAAGGACAGATAAGAAATGCAGAGCAAAACAAAACAAAAAAAGATAAGATCAAGATGCATACGTAAAAATTTCCCATGATGAATACATGTAGCATGTATGCATGATTCACATATATTCATAAAAGTGATATCAACGAAAATTTAATTTAGAGCATGGGCCCTACAACCAAGTGCATGTAAGCCTGAATTTCAACTCTAAAGTTTCCTGCTTATTTCATTTGCTCCCATACATTTAATGCTGTCCAAGACTTACTTGCACTCTTTGTACAATATGATAAAACTAATACATAGATATGAAATTGTTAAAAGAATCAACTAATTTTATTCTTACAAAGTCATTAGCAAAAGCACCTGCTTAGACAGATTCAGGTGTCAGGGGTTCAATCCCCAGACTTCTGTGCCAGCCCCGCCCCCAGGGCATGCCTAGATGGCAAATGAGACTGGGCGTGGTGGTGCACACCTGTAACCCCAGTGTTTGGGAGGCTGAAAACAGGAGAATCACTACCAGTCTGATCTGTGTAATGATTCCCTGTAGACCCTGTACTAAATACATTGAAAAGGCATTTTAGCAGTATATGTAGTGCATAGTAATTGAGTGAATATCAACTATTCATTTTAAACTAGAGTTATTGTTAAACAACTCATCAAATAGTGCCTCATCCAGTGTAACTCTGGAAATTCCTGTGGGGTGGAGGGATGATGTGGAGGATGAAGGAAGAAAGTTGAGTGTCAAAATGCAGAAAGCTGAGGCCAGGGGGAGCCTCCTATCCTGGTGGAAACAAAAGAAACGCCCAACACCTGCAGCACAATTACTTATACACTTGAAGGTTAGTTTCAGGTGAGACCCTTCTGCCTAACAACTTGTTCACCTTGCTCCCCTTGGGCACCCCATGTTCTCTGGGCTGGAACACCTTGTTCACTTGGCTCACCGGTGCACTCCCTCTTTTGGAAGCTGGCCTTGCTCTATCCGTGCACGTGTGATTGACCTCCAGTTCAGCCGCACCCTACACAGTAGCTCTGATTCTTCAATAAGATACTATTTCATACATGTAGTTCCCATCACAATGCCTGTTAAATAATACAGTTTTGTAAAAAGAAGGAATTGTGATAATTAGGTGGAAACAATACAGGATAAAGAGCTTGCGTGTCTTTTTGTGCTTTCTTATCACTTGCTGGTATACTGACAAATCTACTCAGCATAAAATTACATTTACCATTTAAGAATTGATTGTCAGTCTCCATATCTTTATCCTTTGCGGAATAAATATTGACATATTTTTATAAGGCATGTGGTTTCCAGTTCCTAACCTTGTTGTGCTCCTAAATTTTGGGGACCTGGCCAAGATCCCCAACTCTTAGTATGAAGGATTCAGCAAGGGATGAAATATGAGACAGAGACAACTTAGTAAGCCTGATGTGGGGTGAGAGATCAATGCCTCAGTATGGGCAAGTACAAAGACTGTCCAGTTTGTCACTCCTTATTACACCTATCAGAGAGGATTGAGAACAGGCTGGTGGTTCCTGGAACAAGCTGGTTAATGATGTGGGCTGGCAGACAAAGCAAAGCATTCTTGCAAGGATCAGTAAGGAAACTGACTTTTATCCCAAGTGAAGTTTTTGCTACTGCTACTACACTGCCTTCACTATCTTTGTCATCATCAGGAGGTCTTCTCCTGCCCTCTGAGTGCCACATGTCACTAGCCATAGGGTTTCAGCTGTGACCAGGAGAATGTGCAAAGCTTTCACATTCCAAGAGAGCTTACAGAGTATGGCAAGAAGAGCCTCAGGTGTCCTTAAGAATCACTTTATAACTCACGTGACAACCATATTCCTCCATATTTCTGGTTCCATAGAGAGCACCCAGTTAATGATGGCAGCTGCATTTTTCATGAAAATTTCTGAGCTTTCTAATAAAAGATGTGTTCTTCCCGTAGGCTGTGGGGGTGCAAAAAGAAGAGACCATGTGCTAGCACACCAGCAAACACAGACACCAGCAATTCAAACCCTTTCTGCAATACTTTCCCTAGATTACCTTGTGAATTGCCTTTCTTTAGAAAGAAGGAAAAGAGAGAATGATCTAGAACATTCTAGAATGTGAAGAAATTAGCTCGGCATAATATCTCCAGTCCTTACCGCTACCTTCTTTTTTTTTTTTTTCCTTCAGGATATCAGTTTCTGACATTGTCCAATAAAATCTTGCCTACTTTACTTTGAATTAAAAAGTTATGTCTGAGAATCGGGTAGCCATGAGAAGTAATCAAGTAACTATGAACAGCAACTCCAGACAATGTTTGCTCAGAACGTTTAGAGAAGCCACCTGAAATGACTGAAATAACAAGGAAAAATGAAAAGAAATAAATTTAGGTCATAGCTAGTATTTAATTCCCTGGACTAATCTCAGAATTTTAAGCACAGTGAGCAACTGTAAAGAAATCTTTTAAAGATCTTATAATCTTACCTTTAGTAGTCAAAGCAGTTCTGTGGTAGATGTCACAAGTGTAGTACTGCATGATAAGAAAAAGATATATATGCAATTATATGATAATAATTGATACATGTAGCTTGGTATAAAAATTTCTTTGATCGAAAAGTGTACTATGTAAAGTTCATACAATTTTAATGTAAAGAATATTAGCTGTAAAGAATGTTACATTACCTTTGAAGACATATAAGTAAAGTGTCAATAGAATTTTATGACAGTTTAAAAATGGTGATATCTATAAATGACTTATTTTACATGAAATGCATTTTCTTGTGTTATAAATTATTAAATTAAAAATTAAATATATATTATTTGTCTTCTTATTCTTTTAAAATTATAATGGGACAGGAATTTAAAAATAATTAAGGGGCCTGGAAAATGGCTCAGTGGAATAAGTGCTTCCCTGGTAAGTTCAAGGGCCTGAGTTAGATCCCTGTTCTGAAAAAAAAAATTAAGATGTATTATATACATGTACTAAGTCCCCACAATAAAAGTAATTGTTATGTACTCTAAACCTTTACTAATAAACATAAAATTTAAGGAAATGTACTGTACAAACTGATCAAACAATGATATGTTAAATAGATCCTTTTATTGGGTAAATAAGGACTAATCTTTCCATTTAGAATTCTGTTATATTTAGTCTGTAGGGTGATATACTTAATCCCTTATTGGGTATCGTGTAGGGTGAACCAATCTCTGTTTTGTATTAGTATGAATAGTTAGCGGGAAAAGATCTAGGGACAAGGAGAACAGTAGGAAATTTCCAGAACACGAAAAACAGTCCTTTATTACAAGATAAATCATGGACACTCCGTCTTTTTTTTTTTTTTTTTTTCCTATTTCCTTCTTTGGTAGCTCAGTTTAATTTCCGCAGAATCAATTTCCAGCTCTGCTTATTCAGCAAAACTTGTATGCAAGATTATTTGTGTGTCACTCTGTGCATGTGGGTTTTGGAATAGAAAAGGAATGAAAATATTTAACAATCCATATTTTTCTTGCTCTCATATATTGTGAGAGAACAAGGGAAGAGATTCAACAGTAAAATAAATAGTTTCATAAACATCAAGAGGGAACAAATCTTTTTTCCTAAAAAATGATCTAGGTGTGTAGGACAAAACATCAACTTTCTGGTACAACTGCAAAATAATGCTCACACTGTTAAAGGGCAGTAGTGGTTATAGATAGCTAATAAAATTAAAAGTCTTCATTAAATCTAATATCTTCAATTACATTTTAGTTTTGAAAGGAAATATGTGCTTATTTGATTTGGTAAGTTCTTGCACTTGCCTATTTCAGAAATTGGAAACCTGAGATATATATTTTAAATAACTAAAACTTCAACAAGAAGTTTAGAAGAAACATATCCAGATTGATGTAAAATATCTATTCTCTCTAGAGCACTTTGACAGAGGAGCTGTTAAAAAACAACACACATTTCATTAAATAGACCTTATTTAAATAGCTTATCCAGTATAACTGTGTATTTGAGGGGTGATTAAATTGAAATATTTGATGACTTTTCTGAGAAAATCTTTATTGTGCAATGAGCCATATTGAGCAATCACCAAAAGGCAAAGAAAAGAGAATTGTAATTTTCACTGGAACTCGTGATTTGACAATAAAACAGAATTTTACCTCTTTCCCCCGTGCTAGGTCTGACAGTCTTCTACTACCATTAAAGGAAAAGCTAGGCCGCAGCTAGTTATGATAGATTGTAAAGCCCTTAAATGGCTGAAATTTATGCATAACACCTTGGGTAACATATTTTGCATTCACTTAAACTTGTAATTTTTGTGTTTTCCATCACGAATTGTGTTGTAACGGCTGCACCTAAAGGGATTCATAATACTGCATTGTTTCCAAATAAGAAAATGTTAACTTTGAGAAAGTTATCTTTGAAATAACTGGTAATCATACAAGATCATAGTTCAATCCTGTTTGGGTCTAAAGATGAAGTAATCGCTTTTGTTAAATAACCTCAAAATATCTGAAACATCGTGGTAGATTTGCGCTACCTTTACACAGATACAAAAACAGATGACTACTTCCACAAAATTATTATAATGAAAGCCTCCTAATGACCACTTTAAATAAGAAATTATATCATAAATCCATTTAATTGTATTTCTGACATAATAAGCATTTAAATAGTAACTTAATAAGGTGTATTGTGAAAAATTACTTTATTCTTTGTTCTTATAAAACTCCTTAAATTATGCAATATCCTTAAAAGTTTTTCTCATAAAAATCAGCTTGTATTGTAAAACCAAGTTGGTGTTTTCAATTTCTACCTTGGGAGAAACAGTGATTCAATTAAAACACCAAATAAGTGAATAGTTTCTAACAGAATTTCAGCTTTAGAAATAAATATATAATGCTATTCATGACAGATTTTGACAGAGACAACTTAGATCAAATACTTCCATTTCAAGGAAAAGTAGACATTTATATTTCCTGTATTTAGCACTAAAAGAAAATCATCAACTCAAGAAAAAACTTTAATGCGATATTTCATTGCATGTGAATTTTTATGGAAATTTGGATGAAATTATTTCATGATGAAAAATACTTTGAAAGTAGGATATAGAATTTTGGAGAAAATAATTTTGATGGATAAAAGTTTGAAGTATTTCATTGCTTGGTACACATGAAATATTCAGAATACATTGTTTAAAAATTTACATTGGAATTTATGCATTTTCTCTTTTCTATGTATTTTCTTTTGTCACCTTATTAATCAGTTCTCTGTCAACATCTATTTGCTTTCTGTAGATCAAGGGAAAAATGTTAGTGGGAAAAATATTGCATTGCTTGTAGCTAATCATAAAAGGGAGCAACTAGTTACTTTCTAATGAGGTAACAAAGGTAATAAAGTAGACTAGTGAAATATATAACAGGCAAGAGAGTGACAGAGATAAGTAGAAATTTAGGACAATAAAATAGAAGACGAAGTATGTTCATGTATGCATGGGATAGAAGTGATAAAATTTTTACAAGTCAGAGAAGACTCAGTGAGAGGACTGATAAATAAATAATGAGAAGGAATAGGGTAACTGTGAGAATAACTGGAGAAATCCTCATCAGGACAGGTGTACAAGAATTGCACAGATAAGAGCAGGGCTGGAATGCATCAAGATCTGCAAAATTCCTAGAAAAGAGAGGGGATTGGAGGGAAAGGAGACAAAGTTGGGTATCATATTGTGTGTGTGTGTGTGTGTGTGTGTGTGTGTGTGTGTGTATGAGAGAGAGTGAGGAGAAAGAAAATAGCTATACATATAGTCAGCATACCATATTGTGCTTATTTCTTCATTTATGTGCTAAACTACCCATGAATAAAAATATTTAAAAAGTGCACCTGTATTTAACATGTACAGACATTTTTATCATAATTGTGTTGATACCACAGAATAACAGCTATTCACATAGCATTTATATTTTATTAATTATAATATGTAGTGTACAGATGTGAGGTTAGAGGTAAACACTGTTCCATTTCATGTAAGGAACTTGAACATCTGTCGATTTTAACATCTGAAGCTATTTTGAAAAACTAATCTTCCATGAATACTGAAGGGGCACTGTTTACTCAGCGATGGAGAAAGAAAGAGTGACATTGAAAACTGCAAGGGGAGGTATTAAGGGGACTTATTGAAAGGAATTGGCTCACATGATTATGGAGGTTGACAACTACAAAGACTAGCTGCTGGCAAACTGGAAAGTTGAAAGAGCTCATGGTATTATGCTAGCCCAAAGACTAGTGTTGACAAAACCCAAGAAGTGTCAATATTTCTATTTGAATCTAAAGACAAAACAGAACTGATGTCCAGGTTTTGAGACTGCTAGACAGAAGGCATTCTCTCTTAGAGAACGGCTAAGACTTTAGTCTTGTTCAATGCAGGCCTTCGGATTAGCTGAGACAACCTGTATTAAGGAGGGAATTCTGCTTTACTCAGTGATCTTATGTTAAACTCAGCTATAATTATCTGGATTAATGCTTGACCAAATGTATGGGCTATCATGGTTCAGCCAATAGGACACATAAAATTTACTACCACACAATTCTCTGACTATAGCAAAGACTGCTCTCTTACATCTGTAAAATAAGACTTTGGGAATATTTTAAGTAGAGTAAATACTGTATTTTAATATCTTGCTTCTGTGTTCAGAATAAGCTAAGTGGGAAAGGGCCAACATAAAGAAGGAAGTTACGAAGTAACAGTGAAAGTCAGGTGTAACCAAAATGCCGAGGAGAGATTAGGAATTTTTTGGTCATTGAAAATAAAGTATCTGCTCATAGCTTTGACAAGGAATATAAAAACTGCAGGCAGAGTTTCTTTAATTCCTTTGTCTAAGACACAGTAATAATTGAGATGTTGCTCCTTGAGATGGGGAATAATGTGAAAGGAGTTGAAGAGTTGTGTTGAGCCTAAAAGAAGCTTTCATTTGTATATGTTAGGGCAGGGATGTTGATGAGACCTTCCAGTGCAGAGTGAGTAGGAAATTCACTTTGAGTCCACAGTTGGATTCCTCAAGAAATAGATGATTTTCCCCCATGTCATCTTTCTTTCATTTGTTTTGCCTTTACCTTGCTGGGAAGAACCAAGATTGAGTCATGGGTCTTCACTTAGGTATAGAATCATACAAACTGAGGCTCAAAAGTTAGGCTCAATGGAGTGTATAGCCATTCGTCACTTGTACAGATTAGCTCACTACTCTTTGATAGGTTTTTATTTCCTATGTTGATTGAAGACTTCAACATTAACAGTTACAAAATAAATGTAAAAGTAATAGTATATCTTTTGATATTTATATTGCGATTATGGCAGTACACACTTTGGGGTAGCAGGCTTGGAAGAAACGAAGGACAAATAAGTTGCCTTGCTCTGATTTAATTTACCACTTTTGCCAAAGATGCAACAATGCACATTCATTCCTAGTAAGCTCACCAAGAAAGTGTCCAGGCACTTAGATCAAAGCTCTGGCTAGCAGTATTTACCTCACTCCTATATCTATTTTAGGGGCCACTTCGTACTCTATCTGCACCCTACCACCTTTTAATGGGAGCACTGTGATTAATAAAGGAACTCTTCTCCTTCTTCTTCCGCAGCAATATCTGTTCCCCTATGCTGTTCAATATATGAAAGTCACAGAGCAAGATGCATGAAGCAATTACCTAGATTTTTCACACCCTAGGGATGGTTGCAGCCCACACTTGGCCTACATTTGGCACCAGAAGCATCATGATTTTCTCCTATGATGAAACTTTCTTATTAATTGGCACAAGTCCTCTCCAGGGGCATAGGAAATTGTTGGATTAGCATTATTTGGAATAATTATTTCACTCCAATCTACCAGCTGTCAGTTCTGTGAAATTAAGAAACATATAAATATTATGCAAATAAATACTCCTGGGTATAGTTAGATGTTATATACTTTAAAATCTGATGGAAAAATTGGAAAGTGGGCATGGTGTAGCCTACAGAGTGAGTAAGCACAGGAAAGCGCATTTTTTCCCCATTCAGGGTTAGGTGACATATTTTGCAATAAGGATCTGTCATTTATTATGGCCAGGTTTCAGAGATTTAATCTCAGGAGTTCCAAACCTCACAAGAAATGTTAGAGGAATGACCTTTTCAAGGTGATAGTTTGTTAATTGAATGTACTGACAGGTTTGAGTTTTCAACTATGAGTACATATTTGTTGTTCCTGTGCAAAACTGTCTTGGCTGACAGCATTCCTGTCTAGGATAGATTGACAGGAGACCCTTGACACTGAGGACAGCGTCTGAGCAGTTAGTGAGATGCAAAAATGGGTGGTCTTCTGACTCACTGCCTAGTTATGGGAATCAGCCTCCTCAGAACAGCACACGCCATTAGAAATCACACTTGGCATCTATTGTGGGCTTTAACTGTAGCTACTTTGAGATATTGAAAGTCTATTTTCAACACAAATAACAGCAAGTTATAAATGTTGAAATTGCTTGCAAAAGTATAGACTTTTATTTCATAAGCATACAAACTTAAATCTCTCCCTCTCTTTTCTCTATATGATAAAGTTGTGCGTTGTTGCATATTTTCTTAAAGTGTTCCCTTTTTGCTTTTTAACTAGCCCCTTCTTACTCTGTTTTAGTAGGGACATCCAATAAAACTTCAGAAACCTTATGGCTGCTGATGAATATATATATATATATATATATATATATATATATATATACTGTATTTATCTGACAATGGAAGTAAACCTTGTAAAAAAAGAGACTTAAATGGGATTCATGATCTTTCTGGTGAAAGAGCAGGTATTTCTTGTATTTTGAGACTATTGGTTGTTTGGTAAGTTCTTGTAAGTAAGCCGTGTGTTATTTCTACCACTACCATTACACAACTTGTATTGTCAAAAATATGCATCAAATAAACATGTTCCCTGCAGAAATAATAAATATAGTAATCATTCTTTGATAGAACGTTTGAGAGTTTGTCTGTGTTTTGTTGTGATAAGGTCTCACTATGTAGCTCGGACTTGTGTGATCCTCCGGTTTTCAGCCTCCCTAGCCCTGGGATTACAGGTGTGGAACACCATGCCTGGTCTTGGTGGCTGACTTAACATACCTCAGGGCATGACAGGCATAGCACGTGGTACCAGGGATCAAACACCGGTCCCTGCACTTAACTAGGCAGGTGCTTAGTCTGCTAAGCTATCTTGTCAGCTCAAGAGTTTAGTTATGGATTACAAAGAATAAAATTCTTTGCTGAATCTTTGCTATGTGGATTTGAGTGAATGGAGTGGCCTGTAGTACGCCTTAGTCTCTTCCAACAGGTATCTCTACACTTGAGCTCAATTTATTTTTTTCCTTATTTTTATCCATTCATGTTTATGTTGCACAGTGATCACAGTCATTATGGGGAGTTGGTCCATGTGCATCGTACATTGAAACTCTTTTTACATCCTCTTTATCCTCTCCCCCTCTCTGTCTTCCATGTCTACTTCCTCTTCCTATTTCTGTAGAAAGTTTAGAGTGCTAAGTCTGTCTTGCTTTCACTGTTGAATCTTCCACAAGTCTTTCTTTGAAATACTTCAAGATGAAAGAAAAGGGTCCTTTGGCATTTCTAAATCACATGTTTAACTTGGTATTCCCAATTAATAAGATCTGTCATACAAACTTTGCAAATTTTTTTTCTTTTTCCAAGTTTGTTTTTCTTATAAAGGACGATCCTCACTGGTAGCTAGCTGAGTTACAAGTGCAGATGAGGTTAAAAGTACACTGTTTGCTGATATAAAAAAAATCAATAAAAAACCAAATATATCTAGAATGGATATTATAATTGCACTGCTTCCCTTCTCTTATTTAATGCTTTTACTAACCATATTGTGGATTGCTAGTATTGCTATTTTATTGAAAATTTTGCAAAGTATTTTGTGAAAAGATACTTGCCAAGAATGGGTGCAAATTTATTTTGGTAAAAGAATAATTGTCTGATATTAACACTATTTTATTTATTTATTTGTGTGTGTGTGTGTGTGTGTGTGTGTGTGTGTGTGTCTGGCTCAGCCCACGCTAGGGGTTGGGGCTGGCATGGCATGTGATGCGTGATCGGGGGATGGTTAAAATGCTGAGCTATATTGCTGGCCCCAGTATTCATATTTTAAAGTGTCCAATATGGCAAAACAATGATAATAGTTAATCTTTTTGAATTATTAGCTGAAGAAAATTAAAAATAAATTTAGAAAGTTCTATTGTTGAGTATTTTAGCAGTTTCTTACCAAAGCTAAGAAAATCTGTTTTGTCAATAATAAAATTGTCAAGCCACTCTTTGTAAGTCTGGGGAGATCATATATTGGTATGAAAAATGAAACGAAGGTGAAGTGAGAAAGTGGATTTGAACTGCTCATGGGCAGATGGCAGAATGAGAACATATTCTCAGTTGCGTCTTCTTTCAAAAGTTTGATAATGGAATTTACACATAAGCATTTGGAGGACAAATCTAGGTGATGCATTACAAGATTTATACGCCCCAACTAAAAGCAATTTAATTATTAGTAACTAACATGTGGGTATTTTCTGAAAGTTTTATTATTCCTTATATTCACATATAGTCAACTGCCTACTTGACATATTTACTTGTACATCTCACAGAGATCTCAAGTACAATATTTCCAAAACTATAAGAATATTTTCCCAATGCCAGTGTCTTCTGATTTGAGCTATAGCCCAGTAAACAGTAAGTCATCTCTTTGAATTCCTCAGGTTAAAAACTATGCCTTCTCATCACTGATACCTTCCCTTCTCTTTCTCACAGCATATTTCCAGTCTTTAGTAAATGTTCTGGCTTTCTCCCTACTATATGCAGAACCTAATCCCAATCTGCTATGGATACTGCTATATCTGTGAAAAAAATCACATCACTTTTCAGCCTAGATTATTCCACTGGCTTACAGAATACTTTATCTCCTCCCATTGGATTCCCCATGATAGTCAATTCTTATCCAAATAAGTAGACTAATCAAGTAGACCTCTCCCATACCCTCAGCATAAACTCTACCACTAGTTCCTTATACCAGGGTGCAAACAGAATCCTAGCCGATCTCTGCCATTGGTCAGTGCACTGAAGTTTATCCTCTCCACGTTTCCTTTCTCCTCTCCAGTTTCTCTCCTGCACCTCTACTCTGTGGGGCAAGCTATTACTTCTCTGTTTTTCACCTTATTCACGCACTCTGTACCACACTTACATGACAGCCTCTATGTTAGATGTGATAATATAAATAATGACTATAAGACGATATTAATCTTCACCAGTGAGATAATGCTTTGTGCTTAAGTATATTTATTACAGAAATGTTTTCTGCCAAAAATGTTTGAACTATGTAACTAATTAGTAGGATTTCTATAAGACAAGCAATTGGATTACTATCAAATTTCAATATGAGTTGATAGAAGAAACACTATTCATTTTTATTTCATGTATTTCTAACGTTTTTTACAATTTTCATATCATGAAGCTAAGCTGTATATGTTTTCCTCCAGTACTAGATAATATCAAAGGGGGAAAATTGTTAAAATTTGAAAGAACCAAGCTTTACAAATCATAAAGTCAATTTACAGATGATGTTTTTAGTACAAATCTAGCAAAGCAAACACTGAGCACTTTTACATTTGATATAACGACTTTAATTTTATTTTTCATCAAAACAAGATTTGAGCTAGAAAATTAATTAGATATGATTTCTGTCATGAAGACATAGAGTAAGAAGTTTTAACTCTGTCAGATTGTTGTTATTAGCTACTTATGAGTTACTAGAGTTAAATTTGGAAAACATGCTTCATCAATCACCTCATTTTGAATGAAATAAAATGAATACCTGAAAATTAATGAAGTAATGCTATAATATTTTCCTCCATTTCTACCAAAATACTTATTTTAGTCTGGTTTTCTCTTGTAAGCATTACTAAATAGGTTGTAAAAAAGTTGATGGTGCATGTTATTGTCAGAGGGTAGTATTTCAGGACATGTGGCCTTTCCTCATGGTACATGAGCAGATTATTTTCATTATTTTTTTCTCCTGAAAATGCTGTTTTTTGCACTTCTTGAATTCTACACTTGAAGCTGTCCTGACTTCCAGATGTATTTTATAGACCGTAGTATTGTATCATGGTATGGGCAACTATAAAATTACAACATAGAAAATTTCTGCTTGATACTGGCATGAATCCTACAAGACTGATGAAGGCCTGCTACTAGCTTTTTTTTTTTTTCTTCTCTGCTCAAATACTACTGAGTTTTTACATTTATTTGGATGTGATTAAAGAGTATTGTGTACCAGTTCATGCAGGGAATTGAATGTTTTCAAAAATTACTGGGTATAATAGTATTAGATAATTTTCAGGCATTATTTACTCATCTCCTGTGTCTATTTTCCTTTTCTGTGACTGCTTTTGCACTAAGCATTATGAAGAATATATAAATCTTGAGACAGTGTTATTAAGGCTTCAAGTTGCTCAGGGAAATTTGCAATTTTCCTGCCTCAGTTTCCAGAGCCTGGAGATCAAGAATATGTACTGTCATGGTTGATTCCCATGATGTATTTTTTCCAAGAGACAGATTTAAGTGGATACAATATAAAATATGGCAAGAATTTATGTCTGAGAGGGCTGGCCAAATAGCTCAGCAGATTAAGGCACCTGCAAGCAGGCACAGGGGCCGGGGGTTTGGTCCCTGTGCCTGCCATGCTTCCCCCCCACCCCAATGTGCTGAGATGGCGATTGAGACTGGGCATGGTGGTGTACGCCTGTAATCCAAGCTCTTGGGAGGCTACAAACAGGCGGATCACTATGAGTCCAATCTAGCAGTGAGACCCTGAACACCCTGTAGACCCTTCCCTAATATACAAAAAAGTAAATAAATAAATAAAAATTTATGTCTGACTAGTTCTTGTTTGCTCTTGTGATCTTCAATAAAAACGTACCTTCAGTAGCAATGAATCAAGAAAACTACACGGAGACCTGTGGAGCAGACTTGAAGCCATGTTCAAATGAACCAGAAGAGAAAATGTGTCTTGGAAGCCAGCATGACTTGTTGCAGGCTCAGACACTCTGCACAACATGCACAGGGCATTTTTGCAGCAACAGACAACCAACACATCAGGTTTATGAACTGAAAAAGTGATCTGAGTCACTCAGTTTCCTATGACTATCTTTTCAAATATTTTCTTGTGGACATCTTCACCTCTAGAAGAGTAAAATGAAGGCATAACCACAGCCCTCTATACAGTCTGACTATATGAGTTACTGTCGCATGGTGCATTTGCTCATTAAGAACAGCAGCTGCTTGTCTTCTGTCATCCACTTTCGAGCATTGTAGGTAAGAAGGAAAAGGAGCAATCATGATGACTTTAGCAACATACATTTAGATATTTAATAGGACAGCGTGTGATGTAGTTTATTGGGAGTCACAGATAAGAATTCAAATATCGTTTACAAACATTTTTGTTCCCTAAAGTGACCAGAATTATACATTTTATTATCACTATTTTATCTGCTCTCTCTCTCCCTTACCCCCTCTCTTCTCTATCTCCTTCCCTCCTTCCTTCTCTCCCTCTCCTCCTCCTCCTCCTCTACCTCAAGATTCATGTGAAATGAAAAAATCTGTTTTGCTGTGCTTGTTTTTGTGTGTTCATGATTGAACCCAGGGCCTTTGATTTCTATTCAGTTATTTACTTATTTATTTTATTTCCTGAGACAGGTTCTTGCTAAGTGGCTTACTCTCCCTGGCTGGGCTTGAAATTTTAGTCTCTGCCTCTGTCTCTCACATATGTGCCAACCTTCAGGTTAGAATACCTAAGTATCTTAAGCCTTTTCTAAACAGCTATTTTCTCTTCCAATTATCTGTGGACCTATAGAATGGCTTCTTTTAGCACAAGGTGATTTTTACCATGATATACATTGGCCTTTCAGTAATAATTGATCCATCAGGATTTGACATACTTCAAATGTTCCCTTGTTTCTGCTGTATCACTATAACCTTGAAAATTTTTAAGGAGCCACATCTACATTGTTCTTTATTCATGGAACACAATGATTCTCAAATACTTCTTTTTGCTTTTTATTTTATTTTATTTTATTTTATTTTATTTTATTTTATTACCAAGGATCAAACCCAGGACCTTGTGCTTGCCAGGCAGGCACTTATAACCCTAATCTGTCTCCCCACCCTCTCAAATACTTCTGTTGTACTATCATTTTTATGGAAAAAATCTCTCAAATTATTATAATTTTATAAGGCATTAATAAGCATAAACAAAACATAGGAACATCTGATTTTGTCACTGGACATGAGAAATAATATTTTATTATATATCTAGAGTAAACAGAATCACAGAAAACACTTTAAACTTATACACATCTTTATTGAAATGGTGTACATCTTTGTATGTATTAAATATATTCCAATATAAATACTAACTAAGTTATTTGTAGCACTTGGAAAAGTTGTTTTAACATTTTACGTGTAAGAACAGAGGTCTGAAAATAATACAATGCTTTATAAATGGGAAGCTTTTGACATAACAAGTCATATGATAATAATTCAGGAATTATCCCATGTGTATGTTTGTATAATTGTGCTTATTTTGTGATGATGGACAAATAGATCAGTGGGAAAGAATAGAAAGTTTGGGGATAGACTAATGCATATTTCGAAACATAATTTCAAAAGATTTGGCACACAGTTAAAATGAAATTTTTAAAAAATGTATAGAAATCATTTAATGATGGACTATATTCTGAGAAATGTATTATTTGAAGGTGTTATCACTGAGCCAATGTCAGAATGCAGTTACACACACTAAGAGGCCTACAGTGTCACCAGGTGATACAGACTTATGGGGCTGTCACCGAACATAAAGTTCTTCTTTGACCAAAATCTTCTACGTGGTGCATGATTATATTTTAGTAACTGTGCATTGTGTTAATCACCTCCCTGAAAACATCTTTTAAATCCCTCAAAAGCCTGAACACCATGATAATGTCTCTTTTTATAGATGGGCATTCATTCATTACACTAAGGTCAAACTAAACTTTTGCAAGTGAAAATCAGTACATTTCATTTAATCTTGCCACTTTTATTAAACTGCTATTTTTGACACTTTCCTACATGCTTTTTATTATTTTTCTTTGTACTTATAACCCATTTATCCTTTATTGTATTTGCTCGGATATTGCCACAATTTTATTTTTGCTATTCTTGTATTGATGTTTAAATTTTTTTTACTATATTTTAAAATTTCCAAGGACCGATTATGTTCTCTAGATATCACTTTTCATAATGTAATGTTCTTTCTCACGAACATTTTATTATTTCTCTTTTACAAAGAAAAAAGAAGTATTCTATCGTATTTTTGTGCTTTTTAATACAAAGTTTCTCACTTCTTCTAAACTTACCTTAGATATGTATTTTGTTTTCCAATCGTCCTCATAGAAAATTCTCTCTAACATCTACTGATATTTGGCTGCTGCATACAATTAAGAGGGAAGCCTCTGACACCTGTAAAGCTGCACCAGGAGTTGCTGAACTCAGGTTCCTGGAGGATTTCACTCTTGATTGGCTCAATTGGGGAATTTCATTCAGAGCTCCAGACTCCGTGAAACTATCATATATGTGTGTTAATATATAATTTATAATTATGTATTATAAACAATACTATATTTAATATATAAACAGATTATTAGATAATATATGAATATAAATTATAAATACATATTAAATTATAATATGATATATATTTTATATGACAAATATATAGTGCAAGTTTTCATCATGACTGTATACATGCTTCACATATATTCATCTACTCAATTTTTAAATCTTTGCATCAGGGGCCAGCCAAATAACTCAGCAGATTAAAGCCTCAGCAAGCAGCTGAAGGAGTGGGGTATTTGATTCGAGGGCCTGCTATGCCAGCCCCGCCCCTGGGGCACACAGAGAGGGCAATTGAAACTGGGTGTAGTGGCACGTGCCTGTAATCCCAGTTCTTGGGACACTGTAAACAGGGGGATCACTACGAGTTGGATCTAGTAGTGAGACCCTGAAAATCCTGTAGAGCCTTCCCTAAGACACACACACACACACACACACACACACACACACACACACACAATGTTTGCATCAATCCAATAACCGTACTTATACCCACTGCCATGGTACAGATCTAAAATACTGCTATGGTCTCACATGGTCAGATCGTGCGGCATGGTGCTCAGCAGTGGACTCACCCACCGAATTCAGAGCTGTATGTGCAGTCAAGGAGGTCCTGGTTGGAGGAGGTGAATCCCCTAGGATGTGTCCTTGCAGAGATTGTCTCTCTCTCATTTCGCCTCCTTCTCTGCTCCCTGTCTGCCATGGCTTGAACAGCTTTTATTCCACCAGGACCTTGCACCACTCCATGAAACTAGGAGTCAACTGAATCCTTCCTTCTCTAAGTTGCTGGCCTTGTTTCTGTTTGCTTTTTGTCTTTTGACAGCAATAGGAAAGGAGTCTAATATACCCATGTTTCAGATGACATTTGAGGCACAAAGAAGAAAACTAATGTACCGAAGCTATTAGAGATTGTTAGATGGAAAACAGGCTGAAAGTGACTCCAAATGAAGGAAGACTGTGCTCCTTAACATTACACACCAGTTTTCCCACCCAGGGGTGAATTTAATCTCCCAAATATATTCAAATTCTAATTTAATCTCCCTTGCTTCCTCCAAGATCAAAACCCATACTGTTGGTTCTAAACAACATAATTTCAGTTGGAAAAGCACCATTGTTCTTCTGATTTAGGTGGTAGGAGACAGAGGCAGGAGACCAACAGAGCAATAAACGGACTTTCAAATTTTTCTCAAGTGTTTTTTTTTTTTCTTTTAGCTTTCTTCACCTCCCCCATTTATAGAGATCTGTGGTTCAGCAATTCTTGCCCATTTCTAGCGTTACCCAAGGCACAGCAGGTGGTTCTTTGTCTTTCTGTCTTGAGTTTCATCTTTGTCTGGTCTTCTAAATAGGTTACCACTATCCATCTGTTTCGCATTTCTATTTTTCCCTGCAACTGCATTTATCCTTATATAATATTTCTTTTGAAAAATTCACATTGTACTCTCATTTGTGTGAGAATTTGGGGAAATCAGAGGCAGGACATTATGTTTTTTTTTTCTCATGTTTAACAAGTGCACACTGTTTTTAAATTCAAAATATTTGAGATGCAAACCAGACAAAATAGTTGTTGAAAAGCACAAGCTACCAAGAATTTTAACTGTGCCACACACTAGTTTTTAGTTCCAACTACCCATGAAATGTACCACGAATATTTCCCAGGTCTCATTTCCAAGGCTCTTCCACATGGACAGTCAAATCTGAATTCGGAGGTGTGTGCTCCTGGGAGTAATGTTCTTTCTAGGCTCTGCAAATGATTCCAATATGTACTCTTGTGTCCCAGTCCTCTGCACAGTGTAAGCAAACCTTGATCTAATATCAAATCTGTTAAAGATAATTGATTTCCAGGCCTATCTGTATGCATGCAGGTCTTTTAGTATGAAGCTGTTACAGAGCAAAACTGGGAATAATTGATTGGTGACTTAGTGTTTAATGTTTTTTTCCTGGTATTCCTTTCAGAGCTCATTCCCTTCAAGTATCCTTTCCTACTGAGAAGTTATTTTCCAAAGACCCCTTAAACTCTATGGTTTTATGAAACACATGTTTTCATTTTTTCTTTCTATCAAATCTTTTAATGATTGGAGGTCACTATTATACCAAGGTTTCTTGGGAGGCTGAATAAAATAACCGGTTTCTGAGCTGCTGAATTAATAGGCAGAGGTGGAAGAGGAGGGGCCATGAATTTCTTCTCCTGTTAGATTCTGTTATGAAGTCCACTCTCTCCCCCATAGCTTTCTTAATTTAATTCCCATACTCTCCATTACTGGTGGAATTTGTGACAATAGCAGCTTTAGGTCTCTCTTGAGAGGAACTGAGCTGAACTTCCACTGAAGAACCAGGATCAGAAGAGCAGTGGTGGTTGAGTTCCTGCTCAGCACTTGAGTGGAAGAGCATTAGAGTCAATGCACTCAGGAGAAGTGGGAACTGCTCCACCCTTTCCCCTATTTCTCTCTTTCTCTCTTTTCTTTTTCTTTTGAAACAGCATCCTACAGGCTCCTAATGGGGGAGGGAAATAGGAGAGCTCATTTAAGGAAACAGCTAGCTTTGCACAAAGGAGAGAGATAGAGCAAGAAGTTTTGAAGGTTTTGTTAAGGTCCTCATAATATTTGGGACATCTGTTCAATCAAAAATAAGAAATAGGCATCATGGAAGCAAACAGAAAGGAAAAGACAATGTCTCCTTGGAAGGAAGGGAAAACGTCACAGTTTAAGCCAGGGCCTATGTTCTTGTTTAGGGCTGAAGAAATGTCCTAACTGAAGAGTTTGAATGCCAAGCGCTCTTCCTTTTTTAAAATCCTTGTCATTACTACAAGTTTACCTGAGGTTAATTTCCAGCCAGTGTGGATAAGAAAATTTTTCCAACAGAGTAGATCAGAAGACAAAAGAGTTTCCTGACTATGCAGTGTCTTATTTTTCTTTTCAATCCCATCTTATTATTCTACTGTTCCTTCATGGGATAGGTAGAAAAAAAATAATTATTTTATATTGTTTGATTCATGAAAATGAGGACTCTCAGTTTTTCTTGAAATAAAACTTCTGACAATATATGGCAATAACTATGAAGACTGCATAAATGAAATACAGATTGACCTAAGTTGGTTTAGGCCTAAAAAGAAACTGAGCCACAGGATGCTGAAACAAAGATGATACGCTTTTATTTGCAGAGACATCACTAACCAATGTCTCACACCATTTTACAGAAGAGGCCAGGTCCTTAGGGAACAAGGTTGGTTATGTAAAAAAAAAAAAAAAAAAAAAAAAAAAAAAAAGGAAAAGTGTACAAAAACATTTACATTAAGGCAGTACAACATTATATTGTCTTTTCTTTTGGAATAGTGGAATATCTTATATTTCTTAAAAATCCATGAGGGCCGGTGAGATAGCTCAGTGGACTAGACACCTGCTTAGACAAGCACAGGGTCCACAGTTTGATCCCGGGCACCACATGCTGCACTGGCCCTGCTCCTGGGAGCACTAAGCCAGCTACCAAGTCTAAAAGTGGTGGCACATGCCTGTAATTCCAGTAACGGGGAGCCAAAAAACAGGAGGATCACTATGAGTCCAAGCTGTGTAGTGAGACCCTGTACCAAATACATAAATAAAAAAGTCCACAGATTAGTAATCTTATAAATTAATGTGTTAAAAATGCAGGAAAACTACTGTTATGGTTTGTATCTAGTTATTCTCCCAATGCCTTATACAGTCACAGGATGAGCTTGTAGACCTCGTGATTAATTCATAATCCAAGGCTGAGAATATGGGTATGAAAGCTACCCCGCCCTGGGGAAGAAGGCTTGGATGCAATATAAGGAAGAGGGAGAGGCTCGCTAACCACTGCAGCTGCTGCTCCTCCCTTTGTTCTTTGCTGTTTTCTGCCACCATAAACAACTGCCCTCTGCCATGTGTCACTCTGCCTTGGAGCCAGAGAGCACGGACTGAAATCTCCACTAACTGAGCTAAATTAACTGTTTTTTCCTTAATTTTAGGTGTCAGGAATTTTGACTCAGCAACCAGAGAAAGGTAACCAAGAAAACTTGCTTTTTTACCATATACTGTTAAGGTAAGACATGCCTCAAGTCCCGCAGGGTGAACAACATGGTTCCATGGAATCTTGGACTGGTGCCCACTGGTGTTGTAGGTCAGCAGCCCTGTCTAAAGCAGGGCACTCCATGAGCTCAGGGACTGGGAATGCAACTGCACGGCTGAGCCTAGTTTGGCTTGTGAGGCTGAAGGCTGCTGGATAAAAATATCTGTGGTGCCGCAGAGAGGAGGTTGTGGAGGCTCCGACCCAAAGACAGGCTGATTCCTGATGACCCCATCCTCAAGATTCCACTGTGCAGCAATGGTCATGACTCATCCACATGGCTGACACTGACAAACAATCTGAGGTACAGGATCACAGGATAAATCCTGAGAGGATTTCACTGACCTTATCAGACCCAAAAGCTACAACTCCTATTGCATAGGTCCTGCTTTACCTGGGTCTTAACCATCCAGCAGAAAGGTATAAAAAACGAAATATAAGAAGTAAAGCCATGCTGTTATGTTGAGCTGCAGGGGACTCAGGTCAACAATTTCTGACATTGCCAGTGAAGCGGAAGACCCGATACTATTGTGGACTACTGAGCTCTTTTAGATTATTTTGCTGAGTTAACACACGTATAATATTCAAATAATGGAACTTAACAAAATAAGGGTATACAGATGAATGTCCATTTTGTATCTGTGTATTCAAAGTGGTTAGGATAGATATATACTTACATGCTCTTAATGAATAGAGTGATTTGTTCTAATGGTGTTTGTAGATAGGATAACATGTCTGCATCTTATACAGCAGTTAACCACTGGGAAGAATGTATGCAATGTGTTAATTATTGAAACTGTCCTACCAATTTGATCTGAAACTGTCTCATTGCTATTTGTTTATCAATAAAATTATGGAAAAAAAAAGATTCCATTGTGCTGTGGGAGCTGAGCTCTGGGAGTTCTTGAAGAAACTGGGTGAATTTCTCTTGTGAAGCAAAGGATCCAAAGGAGCTCTCTTGAGGCTCAGGCTTGTGACTGCTGTGGAACTCTGTGCTGTCTGAGATTGCAGAGTTTCTCAGACAGGTAGTCAGGTGGGACACTTCTGTTTAGCCTCCCCGCCCACACTCCACCTCAACCCAGAGTCTGTTTGGGTGGAGAGTAAGGTCCCACCCCCACTGGCCTGTGAACTTTGAGCCTCTGACCTGTGTGCCCCCCCTCCCAAATAATTCTCTGCATCTCCAGGGACTGGAGAAATATGTCGGCCTTCCATTGCAGCTCTCACTCTGAATCGCTCATTCCAAAATGTTGCTGTTGGTTTATGGGTTTGATTCTTCTTCATGGGTAGTGTAAGTGCTGGGCAGCCTTCTTTTGAAGTCTCTCCCTACATCAATTTTTTTAAAAATTAATTTTATTGAGAAAGAAATAGCAATGAGACAATTTCAAAACAGGTTAGTAGGACAGTTACAATAATACATTGCATATTGTTGTCTTTGTAGAAGACAGAGCACAAGATGCATACATAGCTTGTCTAAACACTATTACTATAAATCTTTTTTCTCATTGAACTAAGAGAAAGTAGCTGTATATTTAACCTATTTTGTATATATATATATTTTTTTTCACTACAAAATGGATCTTCATTTATGTCCACCTTTTTTGTTTGTTTGTTTAGTTTTGTCAGAGAGGGGTGTTCCACTGCCATTCAAATCTTGTCGGTGTGTGAATTAAGCAAAATAATCCAATATTGTACTAGCAGTTAATTGGTAGGCTTCTCACCTTGACTAATTGTATATGCTGATACCTGTGAACTAAGCAACTGCACCTAAGATAGCAATGTGTAATACTAGGGCCATGCTTGGAATGCCTGTCATTCTGGTCTTCTAATTTTTTTTTTTTTGTATGAGCAGAATATATTTGTTGGGAGAAAGAAAGCTCCTGTCCTAGAGAGGGTCAAGAGGGGGACCCTGAATGGGTGGTCCCCTGAATCAATGTTTTGAATGGAAGAAGAACAGTAGCTCCTTCCATCAAAAAGAAAGAAAGAAAGAAAGAAAGAAAGAAAGAAAGAAAGAAAGAAAGAAAGAAGAAAATTCTATCACCAAGGTAAAAAGGAGTAGATAATAGGCAAGAAAAACAAGTTCTGTTTACTATGAGCTACCAGTCAGTGCTTATTTAGTGGAAGGACCCACCCTGAAGGGGTGAAGCACATGATGAAACAGCATGCTGGGGTAGTCTTTGAGGACTGTAGCAAAACCAAGACTATTTTTTCTTTCAAAAGGGTGTATTTTAATGTCCCATTTATTTTCACCTTTTGGGTGAAAAAAATTATTTGTAGTAAATCTTAAGAAGGTCTTTTCACTTTAGGTAATGTAACTCTACACTAGTGATGCCAATGTGTAATAAGCTCAGTTTTTTATATATGAAGATATTACTGAGACTCATCTGTATGCACCTATTTTTTTTTGGCAGAATTGGGAATTGAACTCAGACCCTTGCACTTGCCAGGGAAGAATTTATCCTACTAAGCCATCTCCCCAACCGTAACTTTTCTTAAAGAATGTTACTTAAGGGCTGGCGAGACAACTCAGCAGCCTACAGTGCCTGCTTAGGCAAGCTTCGGCCCCATGATTGGATCCTTGGCACCACATGCTGCATCAGCCCTGGCCTCAAGGTGGGTTGAGCTGGCCACCAGAACAACAACAACAACAACAACAACAACAACAACAAAACCCACAAAAATCCCTCAAAATAAAGTACTTATGCATATAAACAATAAGTCTAAGTCCTAGATACTATGGTTTCATTAAATTTGAACTTAAAATATTTTACTAATAGACAACATAAAATGTCCTAGCAAAAGACAGCAGCCGTAAAATTGTGCCTGTATATTTCAGTTTCATGAAACACTGACAAAAAGAATCAAATTGTGCATCAGGAAAATATCAAGGAGTACTGCAGCTGAAATTACAGATTTTTTTGGATTAGTATATTTACATTCTTATTAATAAAAATTACATATAATACACACATATACATAATCCTACAGTGTAAACTCCTGAGCACAGAAATCTTATGTCTTGTGTGCTTAAACAGCAATTTAGTGTTTAAGATATCAACCACATAACCAGCACATGAAGTAAATACTTTGAAATGGATAAGAATAAGGAGTTTGAAAGAGATTAAAAACAACATTAAAAAACACTGAAGTACAATAAAGATGCGTTATAAATAAATGCCATTTTTGTGTTCTTCCTTGGACCAACTAAACATACCAGAAACAGAGATGGTATATGGATGAATTACAGGGCAGACATTTCAGAGTGCAAGGGAATTTTAGACTCTGCTGGGTGCCCTATTCTTTAGCACTTAGGATAGAATGGAAGGAACTGACATGAATTTGACTACCGCAATTTATCTTTATTACATTCATATGTGTCTTTGCCAGTTTCTTCTTTGCTGGGACAAAATACCTCACGCTCACTGCTGAAAGGAAGAGAGGGCTGTTTTGGTTCATACTTTCAGTTCAGGTTCAGCTGGTTTGCAGGCAGAAATAGCAGTGGGGCCTTGGAAGAGGAAAAGGAACTCTCCCGAGGTCACCAGAAAGCACAGAGGTGGTGGGGTGAGCAGTACACCCTTTGGGGCCACACCCTACAACCCACTTCACCATCACCCACAATGACAGTGAGGCAGCTCTAGTGCCGCCTGATCCAGTCACCTTCTAAACATGTGAGGCCTGGGAGACAGTCTCTAGCCAAACCATAACAATATCGATTATGCTGTCCCCAAGCACAAAACATTACTATAATCTGGTAAATTTGCGGGATTAAGTTAGATTAAGTTTAAGAATTAAATATACTCCATAATGGAAAACACATTTTAGGATGCAAGGACTACAGTTCATTGACCTTCATCCTCTGAGTAAGATTTTCTTTGCACTGCACACTCATAGTTCCTTCCATATATGCACATCTAGATGTAGGAACACCCATCTTGATCACTTAGGTAGGTTCAAGATTGATGTCTTGGGGCTCTCTAATTTCCAGGCTCTCGTGTCTTTATAGGTAGAACTCAGAAAGGACTGCATCCGAAAAAGATTGCAAGAATTACATCCTCACCAAAATGCTGCTATAGAAGGCCCATGGTGCCGGGTGTGGCGGGAGGAATGCCACCAAATCTTCTAGTACTCTTGGAGCTCTCTGCCCACATGGACCTCTCATCTGTTGTTGCTGTTGTTTTATTTTTTTTTTCTGTAATATGAAAACAAAGAGAATGGATGTTTTAGTGGTGCTGCAAGACAGTAGAAGTTCTCTCACCTCGAATTCCAAAACTGTAGTGATAGCGTTGTTCTAGAAGTGGGCTGTAAACTTTATTGTGCAATACACTGAGATTTTATGGTTGATTTTATTATTGCAGGCAAGATGAGTCTTTGCCATTTTTTATTATTTTTCATTAATGTTTATTGTCGCACGTTTAGAGCGCATGATGATTACGTTCCTCGTAGGGAGCTAGCACATGGACATAAAGTAGCTTAATTATTTTTTCATTTACTTCCTCCTTCTTGGCCACCTCTTCGTCTCCTTGTCCTTTTACAGAAGACCGATCTTACCAATTTGGATCATCTATCCTTTTTATTTTGCTTTATATATATATATTTTGGATTTCTAATGTAGGAGAAATTGTGAGATACTTAAGGTTGAATATTAGTCTTTTCTATATTTAAAAATTTAACATGGAACATGGTAGGCTTGGGCAATGCCTGTGGCCACGGCAAACATGTGGGATTGATTTCTTGCTTACAGGTATGGTCTTCCCTTAATCTTAATTCAATTCTCTCTCTCTCTCTCTCTCTCTCTCTCTCTCTCTCTCTCTCTCTCTCTCTTTTCCTGATAACCACCCCTAGGGGAGATGCAAAAATTATCTTATATAAAAAAGTAGTGTTTTACCAGGCATATACTGGTTACCAAAAGAGAGTTCACTTTCTACTTTTGATCACTTAAGTTATCTACATTTAAATTTTAGAAAATGATCAAGCTGCACTTTTTCTGGCATATCTATACTTTGCCAGAGTAAAAAATTAGTACATGTTATTTTGTAATTTATTTTTGAATAAATACATGATTTGACTTAATTTCTTTCTCATTAAGTTTTCTTTTTAATGTACTCTGTTGAGAAGTTGAAATTTGTGAACCAGAAATATTTTGCAGAGTCAACTTCAGAAAAGTGAAATTGCTTCAGGCTATTTGATTTAAAAGTAAGACGAACATTTACTAAGAAGATCTGAACCTCCGTCTGACACAGCTCAGGCTTCTTTCATAACATAAACATTTGAAGACCTGAGAGACAGCATTAAATTTTAGGTAGAGATGCAAAGAGCAAGAGAGCGAAGTATTTCAGTGTTTCTGGTGTTCTGCTGTGAAAAGCAGAACAATTAAAAATAATATTAACAACATTAAAGATATGCATTATTCTCCTTTCTCGTGTTAATAGTCTTGAAAGCTTCAAAAGTGATTGCTGATGAAAGCTGTCACTGTGCTGTTAAGAATCCCTTAAAGTAGGAGCACACATCCCAGCCTTGATCTGAGTCATAGTAACGTTTTTTCTTGAGATTTTAGTGTACAACGTTGCACAGAAATGTGTGGGTGAAGTAGTCAGAAAATATGGCTATATTTATGGTTTCTATATTTGCATAATGCAAGACTGACACTACCTTAACTCGCCTCAATCACTTTAGTTTATGTCTGGAATATTTGTCTGATCTTTAGTAGCATGGAATAATTTTAATTTCTTGTCTGTCTTTACGTATTATACTTATAAAAATCATTCTTTATCTTCTGTCCAATAAACAGTACTAAATTAAAAGCAAAAGCTGGTGTTAAACAAAACATCTTTGGTAAAAACAGAAGAGAGTATT
>NW_004524594.1:8235287-8238510 GCF_000260255.1 Octodon degus
AAATTCTTTCTCAGAAAACTTATTGGGTAGCTTAAAAAGTAATTGTTGTAATACTAAATATGCATACTGCTTGCTTTCTAGTTTATATGTTTAATTTTTGATATGATTGAAACATGCAGTGGCAAGAACAAGATCTGAGAATATGTGCTTGTAGCACTTAATAAATTTCAGTTTTGTTCCTAAATTCTTTCAGCTGAAAATAGGTATAATAACAAATTTTTAACATTTGTACAGATAAAATTAAACTTCACACTATGCTATCATTACAAAAGTATTTTTATATCTATTCACTTTTCCTCCCCTATTTCCCTTTAAGTAATACTGATGTATAATAATGTCTATACGTTTTAGAATTTATCTAATATCACACTGTTATTTTCTTGGAATTTTTATTGATTATTTATTGACTCCTATGCTAGCGTTAGCATCTCTGGGACAGCCTATGTAGCACCAACAAGTTATGGAGGTATGGCTTATTGGTCCATGACCAAGAGTGCTTCTTTGGAGCTCCAATAAACTACATTTAAACATTTTTTTTTGCAAAGCAACTCACTTAGTAAAGATATGAAGCAAATCAAATAATTAGTATCTCTGGAAATTTTGAGGCTATATGAGAGTATTGCCTCTGAGAAACATTTGGTTGCTTCAATCATTGTTTTTTCTACTTCAGCTTTACACGGAACCATCCAGTTTGCAAGCGACTTTACCACAATAATCACCCTCTATTGCACACTAAACTGGGAGCCAACATTGCACCTTTTTGTCATGCAAAAGTATAATTTTAGCGGATAAATGAAGATAAAATTATGCACAAGTGCAGTCACAAGTGTCCTTCACTTAGGCAGCTGTGATGACTGGTACATTAATGCTATTCAGACCTGAAACCACTCTATACTGTACCAAGATGACAGCTGTATATGTTTATGGTTAATTTTCATTTTCAGTGTGTCACTAAACTTCAAAAATTTAAAATACTCCCAAAACTGCTTAATTAATTTTACTATTAGTGCAAGAATTTTAGCTATGTAAAGATTATATAAATACTATTCAGTAAGGTACACCTCAGGGCATATTTATACTTTATATGGAAAGCCTGTAATCAAGTTTCAGTTTTAATTCACATTTACATTTTTATGAAGTTAAACATGTAGATCTAATGTTAATAAATCAGATGTGGTTTAGAAATTTCAAAGTAAGGTGTTTGTTAGAAAAAAATTACAAAATCTTACAAAAATGAACCTTTAAATAGTCTTATAAAATGCTTTATCTCTTTATGGTTTTGAGCTGGGGAGACAGCTTAGCAGCATAAGTGCCTGCCTGGCAAGTGCAAGGTCCGGAGTTCAATCCTTGGTACTACAAAAATACGAAAACAAAGCAAACAAACAAAATAGCAACCGAGTCTGACCCCAGTACTGCAACAAAACAAAACAAAAATAACTGTTCATGATCCTATAAAAACATTTTATATTTATTCCACATTAAAATAAAAATAACACAAACATAGCTATAATTTTTCCTACAAAATTATTGATAGTATAATTTATAAAATTTGCTTAGATTATGTGACCATGAATTTTTAAAAATGTTCTTATAGTAGAAATATCTATAATCTCTCTCTCTCTGTCTCTGTCTCTGTCTCTGTCTCTCTCTCTCTCTCTCTCTCTCTCTCTCTGTCTCTCTCTCTCTCTCTCTGTCTCTCTCTCTCTGTCTCTCTGTCTCTCTCTGTCTCTCTCTGTCTCTCTCTCTCTCTGTCTCTCTCTCTCTGTCTCTCTCTCTCTCTCAGCTATTTGAGACAGTTTAACTGTGTACACTGACTTTGTCTCACAGCAATCCTGTGGCTGCCACTTTCTCTCTGTTGAGATTACAGTCATGCGCCAACACTCCCAGCTATGTTAGTAATTTAAAGTGTCATGGGTTCATCTTATTTACTGTGGAATTTGCAAGCACCTTTGTGAAAGGCTTTTATTTAGAACTACAGCAAAATCAGTGGAATGTAATGAATATGATAATTCAAATTTTCCAGGATACTACAAGCACAAAATGTTTCGCACCTCAAATGAACGTGAAAAGTCTTACTCAGTTACAAAACACACACATAGAAAACTTTTATCTTTAATTATGTGTCTCAAACTAGAAAACATAATTAAACACTAAGAAGATCAAAAGTACTATTTCACATTTCAAAAAGTTTTCCTCCTCATCAGTATTTATTTCGTTTTTAACCATTTATTTATTTGTTTGTTTGTTTATTTATTTTGGTATAGGGTCTCGCTTCGCAGCTCAGTCTTGTAAGTGATCCTCCTGTCTCAGCCTCCCCAGCACTGGGATTACAGGTGTGCACCACCACACACTGTTTCAGGGCTGCAGAGGGCCAGCATGGCATGCTGGGATTGAAACCTGGTCCTTGCATTTGCCAGGCAGGCACTCGGACCTCTGAGCTATGTCCCCACCTTCTATTTCTTAACTGATATGAACTCACATAAAATGACAGAATTGTTTATTGCTTATATTGTTGTTGGTGTTTCCAGTTTCCTATACAGGAGCTGATTAAACAAGGGCCATGTCCCAGCAGACTTCAATTTCTTGTCTTGTTTAGGTGAGATTGCAGTTATGGATTGCAATTTCTCCATGTCCAGGACTTCCAATGAGAAGTCATAGTTATATGGGACGGTTTACATTTCATGCACACATCAGTGAGCTATGATCTGTCCAGTACGTGGTAGCCTCCATCACTTCAGTTTGTCATGAGACAAAGACCCCAGACCAGGAGGCACCTGCATCAACCGAAATATTTCTCACATTTCTGATAGTGGAGTTAAGATTCCCAGTCAAGAAAACTGCTGATTTCATGTGGTGACGTTCTTCTTCCTGGCTTGTTGGTGGCTGCCTTAGTGTCTTCTCATTTATTAATAGGAACAGAAGAAAACAATTATTTGTTCAGCTCATTGTTGATTTCTTCTGTATCTCTCCTTCTTGCTGGCCTGTTCCTTCTCTCCCTCCTTAACTCCATCCTTTCATCCTTCTTCACCCTCTCTCTCTCTCTCTGTCTCTCTGTCTGTCTCTGTCTGTCTCTGTCTGTCTCTCTCTCTCTCTGTCTCTCTGTCTCTGTCTCTGTCTCTGTCTCTGTCTCTGTCTCTCTCTCTCTCTCTGTCTCTCTCTCTCTCTCTCTCTCTCTCTCTCTCTCTCTCTCTCTCTCTCTTTCTCCCACCTCTTCTTTTCATCC
>NW_004524594.1:8238610-8243388 GCF_000260255.1 Octodon degus
TCTCTCTCTCTCTCTCTCTCTCTCTCTCTCTCTCTCTCTCTCTCTCTCTTTCTCCCACCTCTTCTTTTCATCCCTTGGAGTCCTAGTGACTGAACCCTGAACTCAGTTCTATTCCTTTGTAGGATCCCTAGTTACTAGCATCTCTTCACACAACAGTATAAATTCCATTTGTGAAGGCTGTACCTTCATGACCTACTTACTTCCTAAAGGTTCTATCTCTAAACATAATCAACTGTGGAATTAAGGCTTCAACAGACGATTTTAGTGTGTTGCACAAAACCGGCTAGAAGGGATGGTAAATACAAGTTTTGTGTAATTCTCTGGTTTAGTTGTAAACAGTACGTATTTCCAATCATAAGTCATCTTAGTGAACCTGTTATGGATTTAAAGGTGGCTACACATCCACAAAATCTTAGTAAAGGAGAATCAAAACTGTCCTATTTTGACTCTTGAAATATGTAAAGGAATGTGAATTTAGTTTTTGTTCCCCAATGTTCCTTATTTATCTACCCATGAAAGACATATGATATCTAAAAGCCTTCCTAATTCTCATCAATCTACTGCCAATACAGTAGATAATTAGTAGTTTATGTGAGTGTGGTGAGGAGTGAAGGTGAGATCAATAACAAGGAATAAGAAGTGTTTCTCACCCTCAGATGATATCTTAACCTCCAAAGGGTTTCTAAAGGCCATTCCTTAGAAAGAAAATGGCCCATTGTCAAACAAGACTGCATTCTAAAATAGCCTTTCTGGCTGGTCAAACCATGATTAATTTTACCTCTCACATCATTTCTCATATCCTTTCATCTTTTCCCTTTCTCTTATTATTCATTTATACTTACTGGTGCTGATTATTACTGCATGCCTCACATATGAAAGTATATTTAAAAGGTAGCAGGTGATTACATGGAATTTTAGTTATTTTTATTTCCATATATGAAAATAAAATGCACGCTATTTTATATAATGTCAAACAACACACACACACACACACACACACACATACACACACACAGCTGTACAGAAATTATCTCACCTTCAAACAAGTATTTTTAACTAGTTACACACTGTATAGATTAACATATTCTCTATTTGTTCATAGCTTTTCTGATTTTTAATATGGAAGTGTTTTCCTTCTTCAGTGAGACTGTAGATTCCTAAAAACCTGGATCTGTGTTTCTCATTTGTCTGCTTTGGTCATGCTTTGTGTGGTTTTTCATCAAGATATATTGGAATACTACTACCTGTCTTCTAGAAGAAGAATTATTTTATAAGGAATAGAAATATAAATAAGATAGATCTCTTTTCTTATAATAAAAGTGTAGTAGTCTAATATAGATGTTTCTAATGTAAGGCATCTAAGGACAGCTTTGTGTTTTGAAAATTATATGGAAAATGTGAATATTTTGGGTGAGCACAAAAATAGTTTGAGTTTTACTTTTTTTGGTAGAAAGTAGACTTTTCAAAAAATTATTCATATATGTATTTATTTATTTATTACAGGGTTTTGCTACACAGCTCAGACTCATAGTGAGCCTTGTGTCTCAGCCTCCCCAGTGCTTGGCGTTATGGACGTGTGCCACCAGGCCTGGTCTCGGTGGCTGGCACATTGCACCCTTGCCTCCGGGGCCTGCACGGCATGGCATCTGGGATTGAACCTGTGTTCTTGTGCTTGCTAGGCTGGTGCTTAGACCGCCAAGGTATCTCTCCAGGCCTGAAAGTAGACTTTTTAAAATCATGACTTCAAGAATTCTTTCTGCATATTAAAGAACACTATTACAAACATTATCTTCTGCTTAATTCCTCTTCAGTAACATTTTTATCATCTGTGTTTGACCCACTATAACCCATATTAATGGAAATGAGACTTTATGTACTAATGTTAAGAAATTTATTTTAACATTAAAGCCAACTGTCAAGCAGTGCTTCTGGAATGGTAAGATTCGGAGCTCTGTGGAGGTACAATAAACTACATTTAAACTTTTTTTTTTTCAAAGCAACTAACTTAGTAAAGATATGAAACAAATCAAATAATTAATATCTCTGGAAATTTCCCCAGATTATTGTACAAAAAATCAAATTATTCAAAAAAATCTACTAAATGTCAGGATAATAGTCCTGCTCATAGACGCTGAAGTGGGATCCTTATTTTGTCCCTCCTTTTACACCAAAAGCATGATAGATGCTCCCCTCCAGCCAGTAGAGCCCTCCAGAGTTTCTGTTTTCCAGCTCCCAGCCCAACTCTGTGATGTCTCCTGAAATACAAGCTGCCAACTCTTCTCTAATTCCTTCTTTCCTCCATCACTTCTAATCTGTCCAGCTCTGAAATCCTGAAGTCAAAAGGCCAAGCACTGTCTCAGTCCACTCATTCTCTAGTCTGTGACCCACCCTGATGCATCACACTGAGTGTATTTTGCCCCTGACTACTCTCATGTTGGCTTGTTTGTAGTTTAAATGCTTCTCACATGGACAGAAAACATAACAGCCCCAAAACCACTCCCTCTCTGTATATGAGTTAGGACATGGTGAATCCGGCTGGAATATAAGCAGGACCTGTCACTTACAAGATCCCAGGACTGTGCCTCATAATTCTCAGGACCACTTACCTGGAACTTCTCTTGTGTTGCCACAGATATAAACCGTATATAAAGATGCAGATGCCATGAGAAGCCTGCTATCACATATCAAGCAATTGAAATAAGCCACACTGAATGAGTAAAAGGAAGGTAAGACACTGTATTAAAAGGAATAGCAATACAGAGAAATTACTTTCAAAAATAATAAAGTGAAAATTCTACAGTAGAAAATAAAATAAATGAAAGTATAAATTTTCTAGAGGGAGGTCAACAAGAGTACATTTGAACTGGCAGAAAAATCAATACACTTCTACATTTAAAGATTATTCAAACTGAAGAACAGAGATTAAAAAAAAAGTGAAATGAAAAGAGACACGGATGATAATGGAACACGACAAAGTATACCAACAAATGCACAAAAAGAGCTCCAATAGGAGAGGAAAGACAAAAAATAGAAGAGTATATTACAAAAAACAATTACTGAAAGAGTTACAAACTTGATGAAAATTATCAGTATGCACATGCTCAAGGAAATTAAAATAGGATTAAGGGGATAATAGCAGAAATTGTTAAAGCCAAAATAATATCAAAGTCCTTTAGTGGCAAGAGAAAATGATTCATCTTGTGTAAAGGGAAATTAGAAGCTTATTTCTCAACACGCTGGAGAAAGCACAGTGCAATGCAAGGTTTAATAAAAACTATGATAAGGGTTTAAAGTTTAAAAATAGGTGTGACCGCAAAGGATATATTATTATTTTTCTCTTTTCAGTTGTTCCCCCTTTCCTCAAGCTCTTTTATCCCACCATTCTTGCTATTTCTGCAACAGTTCTAGAAATTCTTTCTGTGTGTGTCTTCAGTTGACCTTTCCTGAGTGCCCTGACACTCTTAACTGATTCACTATTCTTAGGTCCTCCCTAGTGGACCTCACAAAACTTGAAAAGGAGAACACCCAGCAGATGGCCACCACCCTTGGCAAAGAGGAAATCCAGCACAAGGGACCAAGACCAGGTGGGTTCTAAGGCTTATAGGAAACCCGGTGTTTCCACAGAATGCCACTTGGCAAGCTAGCAGCGTGCTACTGTCACCTTGCACTTTCCACAGGTGCTTCTGGCCAGAGGCACAAGACCCTGGAGATCTCCCTCGGTGGGACCCCCTCCCCTGCTTAAATTCCCCCGTAATGTTTACCCTCTCCCTTTGTTCGTGGCCAGCCATGTATTTGCCCATGGCCAGGACTCAAAGAGAAGTGCCTTAAGTACTTGTTATCCATTTAAGGTTTTGGATAACCTTAGATAGTACCACACTGGGTACCATCCTTACTCTCTAATTATTTAGTTATGAAATTTTGTTCATTACTTCATTGAAGTCAATGAGTGCTTTAATATTTTCTTTATTAATAACAATAAAATGAAGAAAAGGAGTGACAAGTTCTTCTAAAGTGAGAGTATTCTGAGGGAGATTAAGGTCAATATGTTATTCAGTGGAACAAACTTTTAAAGACTCAAACAACTTGGCACAGTTTAACATTAACTTATATTCAAGTGGAAAAATTTAAAATAGGCAAATAAGACCCAGCACCATGAGATGTACTTCTTTAAAAAAAAAAATATTGAGAAACAAATAGCAATGACACAGCTTCCAAACCAATTAGTAGGATAGTTTCAATAGTTAATACATTGCATATTGTTGTCTTTGTAGTGATTATTCATAGTACAAGATGCAGACATGATATCCTGTCCAAACACTATTAGTATAAGACTTTCTTCTCAGTGAATTAAGAGAAAGTAGTTGTATAACTATTCTTACTATTTTGTATATGCAGATACAAAAAGGTCCTTCATTTGTATCCACTTTATTTGTTCAGAGATGGGTATTCCATTGTCATTTAAATATTGGAGGTGCATGAATTCTGCAAAATAATCCAGTATAGTCTAGTAGTTCATAACAGTAGTGGGTTTTCTGTAGGACTGGCAATATCAGAAGTTGTTGAATTGAGCCTTTTACAGCGAAGCATATTAATATGGCTTTACTTTTTGTACTTTGTTTTATACTTTTCTGCTGGATGGTTAAGACCAAGATAAAGCAAGACCTATGTATCAAGAAATGTAACTTTTATATCTGACAAGATCAGTCAAGTCCCCTCAGGATTTATCCTGAAACCCTGTATTGCAGTTTGTAGATTCTTTGTCAGTGTCAGCCATGAGG
>NW_004524594.1:8244963-8245921 GCF_000260255.1 Octodon degus
GCCATGCAATGAACAAATGGTAATGACTGCATAGAAAAAAAGAAAATAAGAGATATAACTGAAAAGGTGATTTTTATCATTGAAAATGCATTGGTTTACTAGAAATATGTAAACATTTCAAATATATATGCTTCTAAAAGTAAACAACATATGTGAAACTCTTGATCAAATTGAGAACTGTTTAAATGATAAAAAAGAATTCAATATCCCGCTTTCAATAATAAATATAACTAGACATAAAAATTATCAAGGAAATAGACTAGGGTAACACCATAAAACTTAGTAGTCTTGCAAATATCTGTTGAAATCTTGCCTACAACAGCAAAATACATACTTTCAAGGGCACTAAAGCAATCTTTCCTTAAAATATAATACTCAATCACACAATAATCCTTGATAAATTATCAAAGTTTGAAATTTGCCTTTATTATAAAATTCACAAACCTGTGGAAATTAGACAACACAATTCAAATACCCAAAGAATAAAACAAAATTAAGCAAAAATATCTGAAACATTTTGAGCCAAACAAAAATAAAGATGTAGTATATGGAAACTTATTGGATGTTTCTAGAGTTCATTGAAAACTTTATAGTTTAAAAAATCTATATTGAAAAAGCTTTCAAAACAATAATCCAAACGCTAGTTTTAAGAAAATGAACATAAAATTAAATGCAAAGTGAAACAGAAGTTAAAACAAGAAAAACCAGAGTTGATAAAATAAAACTGAGCTCTCAGATACACTGCAAAAAGTCAGCATGAACAAGGTATATGAAGCTCTATCATCTGTAGGATAAATGTTTAAAAATTGTGCATAGGTGTGTGCATGTATGTATGTTTGCTGGGGTGTGCATAAAGCTCACAGTGAACTGAACCTCCTCTGCCTTTGAATCTTAAACTATCAGTGTTGCTTAACAAAACAGAAATTTTAAAGCTTCCAACTGAAAAGATTACGATGTC
>NW_004524594.1:8254347-8256212 GCF_000260255.1 Octodon degus
TGAAAAAGTTCTCTAAAATTAAGAGTAGCACAAAAATGTTTATCTCGCATTTTTTCTTCTCTTTTTCCCCTGGAACTAGGATTGAACTCAAAATTTCCCTAGAGATTTCATGTGGGGTAACTAGGAAAAAATAAACAAATCAATATTCAACCAGAGAGTAAGGAGAAAAAATAGTAAGACAATATGTGTACATGGTATGACTTTGCACATAGAAAAACTTGCATATTCTATTAGCAAGAAATTATTATATAATAAGCAAGTTCATCAAATTAGCAGGATATTTAATTAGTATATTTAAATTGATATTATTTGTATGTAGTTGTAAGAGACAACCTATATATAATTTTTTTCCTATATATATTTTTTAAAGAGTTATAAGAATACAATCTTTGAAATAAAGTTGATGAAGTTTAGAAGTTATACAGTGAAGCTATAAAATGTTTTTTATGTAACAGAATAAATTATATAGTTACCAATGGAAATATTCCTCTGCAGATGTAGTACAAATTGTGTCCAAAGTCTATCTGGTGTCATTGAAGAAAGTAACAAATTGATCATAAAATTAATAGGAACTTTCTAGGGACTTACAATGGTTCAAATAACCTTGGAAAAAAGTAAAATTCAAGGTTTTCACAAGTTCTTCTTCCAAACATTATCACAAAACAATGAGGTGGGGTCAAAATAGAGTGAATAGTTATTGTAATTTTAAAATTCACAGTCAAGATTTGCTAATTGTCTCCCTCAAAATACTCCCCTTTTCTGTGAATGTGTTTGTGCATCATGGTTGTCACTTCCTGAAGCAACCATGGCAGTCTTTTTCTCTGTGTGGTTCTTTAAGACATGTAATAAACAATATTTTGCTGCGCTCCATCCAACAAAATGTCATCCTAACAGTTTTGATCAGTTGATTTAGAACAAGTGTTTTAAGATCATTTGCCTAAAAAAGTAAGTGAATACTATTTGTTGTTTAACCATTAGTTTAGGAAGGAAGGAATATCTACATGGAAAAGAATGATGTAAAACACCTATCAAAAATGAAAAAAATAAATTACTTCAAAGAATGAAACACTGGGTCCTCATCTTGTTGAGTAATTTCTGCAATCAAAAAAAAAAATCACCAGCACAATGAAAAGACAACCCACAAACTGGGGAAAAAAATAACCAACACTCACTCAAAGGACTTTTATCTAGAATAAATAAAGAACTAAAGAAATCAATCAGGTCCCCAAAATGCAAAGACTCGATCAAAACATGAGCATCTGTGATGAGTACACATTTCTCAGAAGAAGAATTACAAATGGCATAAAAATACATGAAAGCATGTTTCACAGCAGAAGTCATTTGAGAAATGCAAATTAAAACAACACTGAGATTCCATCTTACTCCAGAAGGAATGGTTAATGTCAAGAAATCAACTAATAGCAAATGCTGCAGAGAGGAGGGGACCCTTCTCCAATGTTGGTGAAAGTATAGACTGTGGAAATCAGTATGGAGATTTCTCAAAAAAACTAGGATTAGAAGTCCCATTGAACCCAGCTATTCCCCTTCTGGGTGTTTTTCCAGAACTGAAAAAGATCATGCCGCAGTGATATATGTGCACCCAGGGTTATAGCAGTACAATTTGTCATGACTCAATCTTGTAAGTAGAGCCAATGAGATAGCTCGACAGTCTAAACACCTGGCTGGCAAGCACAAGGATCAGAATTCATGAAGTGCTGGTCCTACTGGGAGAGTTGTGTTGACCTCTGAAACAGGGCATGTTGCCACACTCCTGTAATCCCAGGTCTGGAGTGGCTGAAACAGGAGGATCTCTAGGAGTCTGAGTTGTGTAGTGAGGCCCTGTAGCAAATAAATAAATAAATAAA
>NW_004524594.1:8256312-8264357 GCF_000260255.1 Octodon degus
ATATTGGAAAAATCCCAAATGCCTATCAACTGAGGAATGAGTAAAAAAGATGTGGTCTTTCTACACAATAGAGTATTACTCAACTATTAAGAAAGATACAATAAATAAAATGACTTTTAAAAAGAAATAAATAAGTCTTGGAAACAACCCAAATGCCTATAAACTGAAGGATGGATACAAAAAAGATGTGGCATTTTTATATAATATAATATTACTCAGTTATAAAGAAAGTTAAACGTGAGATTTTTATATCTCAGTGGATTCAACTAGAGTCTATATTCATAAATGAAGTAATTCAGACCTACATGTGTAAACATCATGTTTTCTCTGTGGTGTAAGAATGTGGAAGAATAAATAAAATCTGAAAGATACAATAGATAGAGTAAAATGGAAAGAAACTGAACAGGTAGAATAAACAATTGAAAAGAGAGAAAAAAGACAAGAGAAAAAGCAGGACGGTGAAATGTCTTGTAAGCATATACCCAAGATAGCTAAAATGATTGTACTACCAATTTGTATCAGTTTTTTTAAGGTAGCAATTGATGTTTAAAATTTTTACTTTGAGCAATTTTATGCGCTAGTGTCTGTAATCTGAGCAACTGCATTCAGGTCAGCAATGCCCAGTACACCAACCACTTTTGGATATCTTTTATCTTGTTTTTAAAAATGTGCATCATTTCTAAAGTCTTGTCTATTGTATAATAGTAAATAGACTTCAAAAGATAAAAAGGACAAGGAAAAATTAAAGTTTATTGAAAGGAAAAGTTAATGTTTAATTGTTTGATCAAACTTATACACCTATATCTGCTAATCTGAGTAATACATTGGATGATAGTAATATATAATATAAAAACCATTGATTTTCTATTCTTGTTTTCAAATTCTGCACCATTTTTATTGTTTTATGTGACTTTTTGGTCTTTGTTCTTGGTATTAGTTTTTTATTTTTAAAGTAAACTTTAAAAAATAAGTTAAAATGCTTGAATGAAAAACTTAATGTAAGGTAAAACTCAAAACTCTTATTAAAAATATAAATAGATGGAGAACTTCAGCTCTTTGGATTTGACATTGGATTCTTAAATATGACCTGAAAGTGCTAGCAACAGACACAAGCCCATATAAATTTTACTCCATTAATTTTGTACTTCACAGATTCAAGAAACATCACGTACAGATTCAAAGTCCATCTAACGCATGTGATCATCACTTATATCTAAAAGGAGCAAAAAATGAAAAAAAAATTGTGTTTTGAAATTATCAAGAAAATGTAGAAAGATGGATTGCAGAATGAACAAAAATGCTTGCAAAAGTAAATTTTTAGGATGAGAACAAGTTTAAAAGTTTCAATATCTGCCATAATTTTAACAAGTAGTATTCTATTACTTAACTTTCATTGATTTATCTGGGGTTCTTTGTCAGCTATTTGCAGCTTTATGTGGTCAATTGTTAAGTTTTAAGCAGACTTTGGAAACCGAATCCACCTAAAACATTTTTCTTTAGAGAAACTGATTTACCAGTTACAAGAGAGACTTTGAAAGAATAAATATTCTTGTTGAATTTTGAGAATTTGAATATACCTGTAAATCTGGTCTGTATTTGAGAGATAGATCCCAATCTAACAGAAGGATCATTGTCTGTATAATGCAAAATGTTTTCTTCATGGTTTGTCTAATTGCCCATTAATTCTTGGCTTGATTGTATAGAGACATACAAGAACAATTCATACAGAGAGAGAGAGAGAGAGAGAGAGAGAGAGAGAGAGAGAGAGAGAGAGAGAGAGAAAATTTGCCCTTTCTTCGTTCTTTCTTATCTCCTTTCCCCCATCCCAGGTGCTCCTTCCCTTCGAACGTTTTCCCTTTTGCAGTATCTATTTCCGGTTCATACACTAGGGAGACAATATGATGTTTACACATGTGGGTCTGATTTATTTCACTTATGAGTATGATCTCTAGCTGGATCCAGGCATAAATTTTGATGGATAAATTTGTTTTTTACAATCATAACTTAATATTTGTTCTCTGACTTTAAAAGATACAAATGCTCCCTAACAAATGTTGGACAATTAAAGTCTATGAGAAAGTGATTAAATCACTCATACTTCCAACACCCACAAAGTAACACTGTGAAAATGAAAATGCTATCTACATACAAAGAGCTAACGTATAGATTTATACAAAACAATGAAGATAAAAAGATAAATGAGTTCCTATTACTATATATTCTTATAAAATTAGCATTATCTTGAAATTTACAAAATACATTATTGTTTAATTTGTCTAAAATTGAAGAGTTGTTGGAGTATTACATTATATTAAGTAGTCTCCAAAATATAATGCATGTGATTAATAATATTCTATAATGTGGGCATCTGAATGACTTGGCAATCTCTTCTTTTGCTTTATATGTTGGCTATTCTGTTTTTAATAAAAACAAAATTTGAATATATTGATATTGTGTAAGTAACTCTTAAACACATTTTCCTCAAGCTGGATTTCTGAGAGTTTTAGGCTTGTGAATAAAAAATACCCAAGTTATTCTTGTCCCCTTGTAAAACCTCCCTAAATGATTTTCAGACTGCTACCATAACTTAATCTTCCATCAGTACTGAAAAATTTAATCTCAGTGTAATCAAGTGTTCAATTATTTTGAGTTAAATAACTGAATTGGTACTAAAGCAAAATATTTCATTTAAATCGACTAACACGCATCTGTTTGAATGGTGCACACTTTAATAACTTTAGATTTATAACATTTTAATACTATGAAATTCATTTTGTTACATTTACTATAGAATTTTTCCTGTTTGGAAGTGCTGTGTAATTTCACTATTTTTTTTCATTGTACACTTAGATATATCAGCCTACTAGTCCCCTCTGATATATTTCTCACACTGAATCATGGTCTTTCATTTTGTTCATATTATTCTTGCATTTTACAATTTTTTTGTGTTTAACTTTTAATACTTTGAGGGAAATGTAGTATCAGTGGCTTTTGATACAAATGAGTCTCATTTTTTTGCAGCTAATTTAAAAAAAATAGATTTTTAACAGAGTATATTGCCTTTAGTTTTTACATATCTCTTTAAAATAAATTTAATTCTTAGATATAAAAAATTGATGTTGCTTCACATTTTCTCCATGTTGGAGAGAACAGGAATATTTTGTAGGTATTTCTTCAACAGATGGGTCAGAGAGGAGGGCTGCAGGGCAGGGTCAGAGTGGTAAATACACCCTTGCTCAATGGGCTCAGTTTATGGGGTCTAATCATTTCCATTGTGGTCTGGCAAGAAGCTAAAAACCCTTCAGCTTCTTAAGATGTTTCTATAGTCTGAATAGGCACAAACTGACTTTTTATAAGTGAAATCACAACAGTATGATAGCGTACTAATAAACAACTATGTCTCTGGATATAGTCTTAAAAAACCACATATACCTTTGAAGAACACACATAATATGTAAGATTTTTCTCTTTCATTTCGAGCATTTGATATCTATACAACGTTCTACATTTTTGAGAATAATTATTCTTTATTCATATCAACATTAATATTGAGTTGAGGGTTGTGGAGACAGCTCAGCAATCTAAGTGCCTCCTAAGAAACCACAAGGACTCAGTTTGATCCCCAGTTGTGCATGCCATGTAGGTCCTGCCCTGGACGTGCTGAGCTGGCCACCAAGCTGGGGCATGGGGGCCCATGCCTATAGGCCCAGTGCTGGGAAGGCTGAAACAGGAGGTTCACTACAAGTCTGAGCTACATTGTGATACCCTGTGCCAAACACATAAAACTACAAAATATCGAATTGAGCATTTCTGTGTTTTCTCAGAGAATGTGTGATGTTTGTGTGTCACTCATAGGTCTGCTTGTGTATGCCTCTGTCAGTTCCCTGGTTCTGGAAAGGCATTTGGGGAGTGGCATTATCTACATTTTCCATACATAGGACTGTGAAATCTGGAGACATAATTTAAACTGAATGAAATAAAAGAAGTTGGTGATGAATTGTTTTCTGCTTAGCTATGTTATACCAGATGATTTTACCCACAGCAGGTTAACTATAAATACAAATATATTCAAATATTTTATAGTCAGAATCCTAGCTACTGCACAACCCTGACACCTGTTAGTGTTATGTGGTCAAAATTTTAGAGTTCCAGGGTCTAATTTGTGGAACACTGTTATGGTCTAAATAGCCACTTCTTTTGTAGTAAATAAAATGAAACACTAAATATTTTATTCCTTAATTTATTAAAATTCGTATTTACGTTTACCTCTTTTAATCATTTAATCTTTTAATCATTTCATGGGAGAGACTTCACAACTTTAGAGAACTAGATCTTTGAACAATATTTATATTGCAAATACCTAATTCTGAATTTCTTCTTTGCTCTTTTTACCTACCTTTGGATGATCACGTGTTTTTAATCAACAAACATCACATTTTACTTGCTTTCTTCGCATTAAAGGCTTTTAATCATTTGCCTAAGTTAGTTTTACCTAATGAAGATTTAGGAAGATTGATTACATTTTTATCAAAATCATTAAGATCTTACCTTTCACAATGGCACTGGTGACTCACAAGAAGCTCAGTCCTTGTAACATGAAGAAAGACTGAGGCTTCTTCATTTCCTATAGGGACATTCAATTTAGCACCATATTTTAAAAATATTGTCTTATGTCTGTTCTACAACAATGTTATCTTTGTAGAAAAATCAATTGTTTTATGCCAGTGCATATTCTTAGTGACACACCGTTTTCCTAACTAGAACTTAATAAAAAGCTCAATATCTAGTGAGGTCATGCTTTGTTCTTGAAGAATATTCTAGCTATTCTTTGTCATGAGATACTCCATCAGAGTTTTGAATCAATTTTTAATTTATGTACATAAAAAAGACACAGACACAACCCAGTACATGTGCAGAGAGCATCCAAGGATTTTTCTTGAAATTCAATATAAGCTATGAAGTTAGTAGGAAATTTTGAAATTTTTACAATGTTTAGCCTTTCAATTCAAAAATAAAAACATGATCAATTTTTTTACCTAAATGTTAGCAAATTTAGAAAGATAACAGCAGTAGTGAAGAAGGATTGGATAGCATTAATTGACTTTTAAAATTATGTTAGAATAAAACTTACTAAGGTATACTCAATGCCCTTTCTGTCTCATTATAAAAATAGAAGGAAACCAGTTAGTGTAATCTGGAAAACACAAATTAAATAGAAAGAAAAATGCAAAAAATTTTCACTTTTGTTTCCATGAAAATTGATCCAAAACACTATAGTTCACCTTTCAAAGAGTATCACCAGTTGCAAAAGGAATACCTTTTATACAGTACATTCACATCTGTAGAATTTATGAGGCTTTCTTTCATATTAGTGACATTAATGTATTAAAATTTAGCTCAATATTATGCACACATTAATTGCATAGAGAAAATCATTTATGTAATGAAATCACTAAATGAAAGCTCTAGGAAAGATATTGAAAAGATATTATTGAGTCAGTGGGATAAAATCAAGAAAAAAGAGAATTTGGGTATGAATAGAAAGTGTAAGGGGGCTTGGGAGATGGCCCAGTAGCATAAGCGCTTGCCTGGCAAGTACAAGGGCTTGAGTTCAATCCTTGATTCCACCAAAAAGAAAAGAAAAAGAAAGCAGGAAAGTAAGTAAGTAAGTAAGTAAGTCCATTGAACTGTGAACTCAGAACTTCTGGAGTATAGCAGACCTCTTGTACATTTCATAGATCCAGTCACACTTTGGAAAATAATACCACTGAATACTTCCACAACTGCTTTTCAACCATAGTCATAGATCCACAGGACTCTGAAATGGTCACTTTTCCAATTTTGCTGGTGCAATGATTGCAAAAGTCCTCTTAACTTATGGATGGTAGCAAGGTAACATTTTTTTTTGTTACAGATTTATGACCCTAAACATTTTTTTAAATTCCTCTTAATGAGAGAGAAAGACAAAATAGCAATGAAACAGTTTCAATACAGGTTATTTAAAAAATTTCTCCAGATACAGCTTCTCTGACTGCAATGGAACACCCATCTCTGATAAACCAAAACAAGAAAAGGGAATATAAATAAGGGACCATTTCACTGTGAAAAAATATATATGTATATGCAAGATAGTTAGGATAGATACACAGCTACTTTCTCTTAGTTCATTGAGAAGAGAGGTGTGTGCTAATATTGTTTAGACAAGATATCACATCTGCATCTTGTCCTCTGAACAGCTAATATGAAGACATTATGCAAGTTAACATTCTAATAGTCCCCTTAGGCTCACACGATCAAAGAGGTTACGACACCTTGCATGCCTTAGATTAATGGAGGCCTCCTCTCCTTTATTCAGCTTATGTAGATGGTGCAATGAAGAAGGAGGAGAGTGGTAGACAATTTAAAAATAAGTGAGGCACTGATTTTTTTCTTTCTAATAGGGATAGACATAAGCACTAGATTTTCCGATCAGGTTTTAGACCTCTAAAATCAAGGACTTTATGTCAGCTGAAACTTTTTGGAAGTGGGAGGAAATTGTGAGGATCACCTTTAAAGAGGGTTTACTATTTTTCCTTTTAATTTGCAAGATGCTTATTCGATTTCTGTGTACAATTTCCTTTCATTTCCACGCCAAAAAATCAATAGTATTTTTAAAACATAATTTCTTTAAGTGGAACTGAAGACAATGTATGGCCAATTGTGAAATTATATATATTTTACAGCTACATGGGAGCTACAGACAATGTTCTCCCTTAGAACGTAAAATGAGACAAGGAATTCAAGACAACAGGCCAGTGCCCACGTTTGCATTGAAGATTTATGTTAGAAATTACTGGTCAAATGTCATATTGGCTATTATTAGTGAGAAGACCGTGTAAACTTGATTGCAGATTATTCCCTATGGAGATAGTAGATGGATCTCTCTGAGAGGCTTTTATTTTAGTTCTAAGACAGAATAAAAACACCACTAATTGTATTTATGGTGCTGAAATGCAATCACTTCAACATACTGACTTCATTTTCTTCTCATATCAATAAATAACATTTTCATTGCTTCGAATTATACTGATCATGAAAGAAAACCGTATCACTCATCATTCATAATAAATCACTTGTCATTCAAGCAAGTAGAGTTGGGTGTTCTCATAGCTAGGCTAAGTTTAAATCATTCATAGAAAATCTTTCTCAGCTTAAATCCTGAAATCCATGGTTGTGATGCCTGTCGAATTGTCCATATGTGACTTAAACAGACAATAGAGAATTATGTGCATCTTTATTATTCTCAATTTTATGCTGTCTCTTTTAAAACTCATTTAGGATTTTCTCCACCTTTTTTCAGAAGGATTTTAAGTTTCATGTTTTCCTTTTTTATTCCATGCCAGGGTGAGCTAGCTAACCAAAGCTCAGTACTTTCACCAATCCTAAAATCAACACTGTACTTGAATAGTTCTGTAAGCATTGAAGAAAATGAAGACTATTTCATTGTCTACTTTTTCCTAGCCTGAGACTGGAACAATAACATTAGGTAGATATTTTCCATTTCTCAGTTATTTTTGAGTAAACACATATGTGATGCCTACAGATACTTTCATTGTTAAAATATTTGTGTGATGTATTATCAAAGTATAGTTTATTAAAATTATAAATCATAATATATACTTTAATGTCTGAAAATAAAGCAAAAATGGAAAATGATAACTTCTAAATATCTCACTAATTTTCTAAGTTGCACATATTTAATTTTTAGAATAAAATTTATTTTTATTTTTAGAATAGTTTTTTTTTACTGGACTTTGCTATTTACTTATAAGGACTTATTACACTGAAGTAACATGTTTGCTTGTAGGTCTGTGGAGTAGAAATAGAAATAATTGCCCTCCTACAGAAAATACAATCCTAAAGATTACAATGTTGTAACCTTATAGAATGGATTTTGTCTATAACCCAATATATGTACTTTAGAATACTTAAGTGGGTTATAAATACTCTGTTCCTTAAAATATTCTCATGCAAAGTTACTAGTTAACAAATCGCTTAAGTTCAAC
>NW_004524594.1:8264957-8267447 GCF_000260255.1 Octodon degus
CCAGTGGAGAGTGAATCATTACCTGATCTTGGAGCGCTAGGCTTTCCCACTTACATACCAAGTGACAGAGTTAATGTCAAGCCTCTTTCACTCAGTTCACAGTTTTTTCTGTATTTGTAAGATAAAAAAATTGTGAAGTGGTTTGTGTGTCTACATGTTTACCTCTTTCCTGTCAAGTGGCTGATGTGATCTATCCCTTACTGAGCAAGATGCAGCAAAGAAGTAAAATATAAGTCATTTTTCATTCTGTATTTCTTCCCACTGAAATGCAACACAGCTCTTTTAGATTCGAAATTTTTTTTGTCTTTCACTTTATTTTTAGGATTTACTTTTTTAATTTATTATTACTTTTTCATGTATTTTGTGTAGGGTCTCACTACACAGCTCAGATTTAGTGATACTCCTGCTTTCAGCCTCTCCAGCATTGGGATTACAGGCATGCACTACCAAGCCGGGTCTCGGTGGCCGGCTCAGCACACCCAAGGCTGGAGCCAGCAAAGCATGTGACCGGCCCTTGTCTTTTTTTTCACTTGGGTTGACTTTGTGAGTGTTTAAACTCTAAGTCTATAAATAGAACTGAGCTGGCCAGATAGCTCAGTGGATTAAAGTGTCTGGTTAGGCAGAAGCAGAGCCGAGTTCGATCCCCTGCATGCTGTGCCAGCCTCACCCCCAGGATGCACTGAGACAGTGAATGAGACTGGGCTTGATGGCGCACGCCTGTAATCCCAGCACTTGGGAGGCTGGAGGATCACTACAAGTCCGATCTGTGGAGGATCACTACAAGTCCGATCTGTGTAGTGAAACTCTGCAGATCCTTACCAAATAACTAAATACATGTTTTAAAAAGTCTATGAATAGAAAGATCATTATATACTATTATACAAGTGTGGACTTTTTATATCTTTAGAAAGCATTAATGCATCATATTGCAATATTAGTTAATGAAGTCTTTCTTTAGGTTTAATCAAATGTCCCCAACATTTCTAGAAAATAAATAGAATTTCAACACATATTGTTCTATCTCAGCAGCAGCTGGGGTTCAAGCTCCAGGCTGCCATGCCGGCCCTGCCTGTGGGGTGTGCTGAGATGGCCACTGAGACTGGGCATGGTGGTGTGCACCTGTAACCCCAAAACTTGGGAGGCTGATAACAGGAGAATTGCTGCAAGTCCAATCTACATAGTGAGACCCTCTAGAACCTGTTTTAAATAAAGAAAAATTAAAAATAGATTGTTCTAACTCAGAACCTCTCAAAAACCTGTTACAACCTCACCAGCTCTCTTCCTCAGTGCCAATAGGTTAAAATTATTTCAATCATAGTACTAAACAGCACTCTGATTTATTTGTACTAATCTTTTGTACAGTGGATTGGTCAGTGGTGACATGGTATGCAAACACATTTTTCAGGCTACTAGTGACAAATTTTCTATTTTTAGGATAGATAGAGTAATGGAGTTTGTATATAGATGTGTCTATAACTGCAGATTAGCTCAGTTTGCTCTCAGCGGTCACTGGACATTGTTACCAGCTAGGCTGCTAGGATTCTTATGACCTTTCTCTTACTCGTTTTTACCTGGCTGGATGACAAATACGCAAATTATGGTCCAACTTGGGAATTTAGCAAACACTTTCTTTAAAATGTACAAAAGGGCCCATGTAACCAAGGAAAGATTGGTAGTGTGTGTGGCCATTGACCAAATGGGAGTCGTCAAGTGAAAATTTTAACTTTAGGAAAACCATGCCATTCACCATGAGCTGAAGAGATTTCCAGTAGTAGACTCTGATTGCTGCTATACAGTGAGAAGATGTCTTCTCTTATGAGCTGTTGATACGGTTGACATTTAAAATTTCACCTGCAATGTTCAGAGGTGGAGCTTTTGAGTGGGAATAGGAGACCCACAGGTCTCTGTATCCAATGGAACAATTAGGTGAGCTCACCATTGGACATGCCGTTTGCATTGAGGTGAGTTGCAGGCGGGTGTAAACTGCTGTTGTGTTACTCAGCAAAGTGATGAGTACAACCGTGTTTGCAGTTGCAAGGTCTATGTAATTCAGTGAACGGATATTTTCCAAATGACTGCTGAAAGATGTGCTGAAAACATACAAGGAAAAAAGACACACTAGAATGAGTATGTGTCCATCAGTGGACTTAAAGAAGCAGCACAGGAAAAGTTGACTGACAATGCCTGGAAATTTCACACTGCAAATGACCTTTAAGAAATGACACTTACCAAGATTCATTTTGTTGTGCTACGAAAGAAAGATAGCCATAGTCAAATAGAAACGTTTTTGAAATGTATGTTTGGTAAATATATACCTACTAAGGGCCATTTTTCTAAACGTCAAAATAAATTTCAACAATTTGAGTTCAGAAAAAGACAGTGAATTTTTCTTGTAAGAGACCTTTGAAAGATATAACTAATGGGGGCTGGTGAGATGGCTCAGTGGTCTAAAGCACCTACTTAGAACAAGCTTAGCAAAGCACAGGGACC
>NW_004524594.1:8267612-8272118 GCF_000260255.1 Octodon degus
TTATAGCTGTATCACAAAGCAGACTTAAAATTGGGAATTTGTTTTTAAATTATTTGCCCTGAGTTCTGTTTGGGCACCTCCACCTGTATGTAGCTGGAATCTTCCAGTCAGAAGAAGGTCACCCCAGTTACTATCTCTGTGCCACAGGATGCTCCTGTTGCTCTGGGCCTCAGTCTGGGCTCTTCTGGGCCCTCCAGTACACGTCAGGTAACCAGGTGTAGGTCTACTGCTCTCATAGTTGAGTGGCAGAACCCAGCTTGGCTCTGGTTGTTGTGGTCAGCTCCATGCAGCTGAGCCCATCCAAGCTAACTGCTGGAATCCCTGGCTTTGTGTCCCAGTGAGGTAAAGTGGGCTTGCTGGGTCCTGCTGCCTGTGGCTCTCAAAAGATATAAATAAATGAAATAATACTATTTTTTCAGATTTTTATTTTTCTTTTGGAATATAGAGGCCTTAAAATAAAACACATTGCATTAATTAATGCACTTTGGCTATTTACTATTATTTAAAATGAGTGTATATGCAATGGTCTATGTTAAAAATTAAGTATTCACTTAATTTTTCAGTGGCTCTTAAAAACTATCAGTATTTCTTGTGAATTTTAAGCAGTATAACAAAAAACATGGGAAACATTAAGTAGTACCCACTTGAATAATTGTTTAAAAGAAAAATGAGACAGGACAATCAATATACCGGAATATGTGGTACACAGTGAAACCAATCCTAAGAGAGAAGTTTGTAGAAGTGAATGCTAACATCAGAAAAAAAAAATCCAAGCAAAATCTAATAAACAACCCAATGATGCACCTCAAGGCCCTAGAAAAGCAAAGAATGACTAGGTTAAAATTTAAAAGGTTTATGAACAATTATTGTAAAAGCACATAGTGAGCTTTCATACCACCTCTTCAATAGTTTTAACAGAGTCCTTCAGTACAAAACGTGTATATAGTTCAGAATTACCAAGGCCAGCATTTCAGTAGAGGAGCAACTTTGCCTGAGAAGTATGAGCTCACCAAAATCCAAAAGCTTGGCGCTTAATATTTTGAGAAGACATTCTATCTGTTTAAAAGGCTGCAGTCCTATTTTCATGGTTGGAAAATGTATACATGTGGGATATAAACAGGGGCATTTCAGACAAGGAGTGTAGCAATGATAAATGCCGCAAAATGAGAATGCAAAGGGAACATCTGGGAGACAGCAGAATGGTTCAGGTTGGATCTAATAAAAGTTACATAGAAAAAGCAAAGAGATCAATGTATGTTACAGAGCTCATAAAGAGCCTGAATATAGATCTCAAGTTCCCATTTTTACCTTCCTGTTTATAAATGAAAATTGTATGAAGAAGAACGCAGCATTTAATAAATTATCTTAGTCTCAGATTTAGGTGACCATTTTTCAAATTCAATTTTATTTTAATTTAATTTAATTTGATTTTTTGCGGAACCTGGGATTGAACTCAAGCCCTTGGGCTTGCCAAGCAAGCACTTATTCAACTGATCTATCTCCCCAGCCCCTCAAATTCAGTTTTAGAATTAGAAGCGTATGGAGAAAGAGAACTGTTGAAACAATAACACTTAGCGATAACAATATATGCATTTGGCCTGTTACAGGCAATGGACATATTAAGTAGCAAGTTAGAAAGTCCTTGATGATATGGTGAAGAAAAGGTCTTCTGTTGTTGGAATGGGGGTGTTGTGTGCTGCAATGAAAAGGAATTAAAATCAGGTAAGGATGACTGTAATTGCAGGTTGTGATAGAAGTCAGCTTGGCTGATTCTGGAGCGCTAAGCCAAAGACTGATAAAGTGAAGGAGTAGGTTTATTTTGGGTCATGGTTTCAGGGCTTCAGTCCATGGTCAGGTGGGTCTGAGACCAAAGCACGAGGCAGAAGCAGAACAAAGATGCTCCATTCACAGTGAGCTGGAAACAAATCAAGGAAAAACATCAGAGGAAGGAGCTAGCACTCAAAGTCATGCTTCCGGGACTGATCTGGACACACTTAAGAGTGTGATATACTCATCCCCTACGTCGGTGATGGGGAACACGTTAAAGACGGTGCACCAACCTGTTTATTGACCACAGAGTACACGCAGTGTGCTGCCATTCAATGCTCAGCCGCTGGGGCAAAGCTGGGTGACTAGGCACTACTTGCCTGCTGCAGCACAAGCGCCGTAGGCTCACCACCACTGCTCTAGGTCAGTTTTGAGCCAATCAAGTTGACAGTCTAGCATAACGGTCATGAAAAAATGTAGCTTTTGGCAAAGTTTCTCAAAGCAGGACACTACAGAAAGAGGAAAGAACTAATGCAAAAGCCACAGAGGAGAAAAAGTCTTGATATGGTGGAATCCCATAAAAAATGACAGTGAAAGCAGATATAAGGAACAAGTAAGGTAATAATATAATATGCGGCTGAATGCTCTAATGCCTTGTAGATTAGATGTAGGAGTAAGAGTGTTCTAAATCTGATCAGATGTCATTGAGGATTATCAATATCTTCTAATGTATGATCTTTTTATGTGAAATAGCATTTTAATTTTTATTGATACATGCTTTTATTATAAAATGATGACATTCATCATGGAGGATTGGTACATATAGTAACACATTTTTTGGAATTTTTTTTTCTGGCTTAGGATGTCTTAAGGGAAGGTCTGATAAAGCTTCAGGATCTGGGGATCGAACCACAGTATCCTGAGTTTGACTGCTTTGCTTAAGTAGGCACTTGAACAACTGAGCTAATGGGCAGGTCCCCTGCAACACATTTCTTATTAATTTTTAAAAATCATTTTAGCCCCTTCTTACATCTCTCTCTAAACCTTGTATCTCTTGATCCCCTAAGTCAAAAGCTACATATCCATATTTCTATCATCTATTTTTTTAATTTTTCTCTTGGTTTATATTTTATGTTTCTCATTTGAGATAGTAAACACAACATTCACACGTTTATCTGAGTTATTTCACTTAATATCCTGGTCTCAAGGAGCACCCATTTTCCTACCAATGTCTCAAGTTTATCTTTCTTTATTTTTAGAGTAGTACTTCATTGTGTAAACTCCCACACTTTCTTTAACCTTTCATCTGTTGATGATTCTACAGACCATTTCCAAGTTGAGCTATTATGAACTGTGCTGCAATAAAAATGGGTATGCACATATCACGGTAGCATGTTGTCTGGATGTCTTTTGGGAATTTACCTACAAGTGGAATAACTGGGTCAAATAGAATTTCTAATTTTATTTTGAGTAGTCAGCACAATAATTTCAATAACAGTTATACTAGTTTACATTCCCACAATTGATGGAAAGGATTTCTCTTTCCCCTGTGGCTTTACCACATGCATTTGATCTCTTAATAATGATCATTCTTTCTAGAGAAAGATGGAATCTCGCTGTTGTTTTGATTTTCATTTCGTAATGTCCAGAAATAGTGAATATGTTTTCATGCATTTATTGACAGTTTGTACTTCTTCTAATAAGTTTGTGTTCATTTCATTTACAAACTGTTTTTGATTGGTCTAAACTTTATATCTATATCTATATCTATATCTATATCTATATCTATATCTATCTTCCAGATATGAGTTCTCTGTCTGAGGAAAGCCAGGTTTGTTTTTCATTTTAAAGGTTATCTTCTCACGAAAATTTTTGTTTCTTTTACTATAGTTTGATATTATATTTTTTGCTGAATTTTTGTGTGTGTGTATGCAATTGAGGTTTAGTTTAGCAAATTCTTTATACTTAAGTCTTCAAGAGTTTTATCTATTGTGTCTTCCAGCATATTTGGTGCTAATGTTTTAATATTTAGATCTTTGATGCATTTTGCTTTAGTACATGGTAAGATGCATGGGTCTAGATTCAGGCTCCATGTGGCTGGCCAGTTTCCTCAGCTCTGTTTATTAAAGAGTCTATATCTTTCCTTTGGTGTATCCTTTTGCACTCTTGATTAAAGGTTAGATAGCTAAATGTGCCTGTGGCTGTTTGTGCATGTTCTGTGCTGTTTCTCGATCCACCTCTCTGATTTTGGACCAGCTCTATGCTTTATTTTTTTTTATTACTGGTGCTTTGTAATACAACATGAAATGCAAAATTATGATAAATCCTTTGTTCTTTTTTTTCAAAATATTATTGATAAACAGATAGCAATGAGACAGTTTCAAATCAAATCGGTAGTACAGTTTCAATAACTAACACACTGCACATATTGTTGTTAGTGGTTAATTGCTGTACAAGATGCGGAATTGAGATCCTATTTGCAAACACCATTAGAAAAAATGATTCTGTTCATTAAGATAATGTAACTATATATCTATCCTAACCACTTTGAATACACAGATACAAAATGGACATTCATCTATACACCCCTTATTTTGTTAAGTTCCATTATTTGAATATTACAGGTGTGTAATATCAGCAAAATATTGTAAAAGACTTCAGTGGCCCAAAATAGCATTAGGTCTTCTGCTTAACTGGCAATGTCAGAAATTATTGACCTGAGTCCCCCACAGCTCAACA
>NW_004524594.1:8279466-8293691 GCF_000260255.1 Octodon degus
CTACTAATTCATGCATTTGAGCTGAGTTAGTGTCCTCTGCACTTGCTCTGGGTGGGCACTGGGTTTCTTCCATATGTTCCTGCATTTGATTCTTTAGTGAAGATGTTATTAATTCGGGGATTTCTTTTTTTTAATTTCCAATCTGAGGTCCTCTATATCTTTCTCCAGCTGTTTCTTTATTTTAGAAGCGTTGATTCATTGCTTTCAGCTGTGTGATTTCCAATTTTTTCTGTGCTAGTGTCCTCTTCACTTGTTACGGGTGGGCTTGGTTTCTTAGGTGGCATTTTTTTCCTTCTGGTCATTTTGTATAGCACTGTCTTCTGATCTTTGTTGTAGATCTTTTCTGTAGTTATAACCTTCGCACGTGCTGAAGTTCAGGTGCAGTTCTACAAAGTTTGGACTTATCCAGCTGAGTCTGCCTTGGGTCTGGCTGCTGTGCTCAGCTCCTTCCCGCTGCTGCCCTTGCGGGTGAACCTGTTGTGCCCCTGTGGCAAGATGTTCTGCTCCTGGACTTGCTGCGTGGATCTATCCTCTACACTCTCTGCAGGGATTTCAGCTGCAGGGTTACACCCCAGTCGTGTATGCCTGGCCTGAGCTGTGCCTGAAGTGGGTAAGGTGAAGTAGGGGGAAGAGGAAGCTCTCCCACACACTCACCGGACCTGGGCTAGGACTGGGTCTGGGAGTTCCTGGAACACGGCAGAAATTCCTACTCAGCGGGCGGTGTGGGGGAGGCACTGCCGAGTGGTGGGGGGCGGCCTAAGGGGGTGGGAGAGGGTCTGGCCCACGCTGAGCCTGGGCTGGGACTGGTCCCACTGGCACAGGGTAGGAAGAAGCTCTCCCTCACATTCACCGGACCTGGTCTAGGACTGAGTCTAGGGGTTCCCAGAATGTGGCAGAAAGTCCTATTGGGTGGGCGGGGTGGGGCAACTCCTTTGTTCTTGTTGCTCAGGATTCCTTTTTCTACTCTGGGTCTCTTCTGCTTCCATATTGATTTTTGTGTTGTTTCCTCTAGTTCTGTGATAATTCTGCCTGCATTTGGATAGGTATTGCTTTAAATCTATATGTCAATTCTGGAAGTGTCCATTTTGAATATATTAGTTCTTACACAGAAATTAGTAATATCTTTTCATTTTGGGACTTTTTAATTCAACCTCCTTTTTCTAAGAACTGTAGATTTTTTTTGTAGATGTCTATCACTTTTGTGATTGAATTAATTATTAAGTATTTAATTTTTCTTTACACTATTGTGAATGCCATGTTTTCTTAATTTTTTTCCCTGTGAGTTTATAATTGATGTACAAGTGCATTAATAATTTTTATGTTTTGATACTGTAACCCTGCTGCACTACTGAACTTGGTTATTAATTCTAGGAATTGTTTGGTTTCACTCTTGGTTTTAAATAGAATCGTATCTCCTAAAAATAATGATATTTCAATTTCTTCATTTCTTATTCATATTCTTTTGATTACTTTCTTTTGCATGATTGTTTTGACCAATTATATTGGAAATATTTGTGGCTAATAGAGATCTCTTTAGGTAATGCCTGCTTTTTACTGATGCCCTTAACATGGGTGACTATAGGCCTTTAATATAATCCTAAATTATGACACCATCTATTAATTTGAGAGAGGAAATTCAGATATACTTAGTTCAGGGCATACTTCTGCAAAAACAGAGCACAGTGTCATTGATGACACAAAGACAATCCAGATGTGGACATGCAGAGATTACCGATTAACAGCAACAGGTACACTAACCCAGCCATAGCAGCAAAATGAGCAAGCACAACAGCATCAAGGACAACCTGGATAAACCACTCTTAACCTTAGAAAAGAGATCTATGTTAGTAGATAAAGTAAGAGAAACAAAATATGGGCATACAATAAATATTTACTGTATTCCACATTACAAAAGATCTTAGTAGCATTAGAAGAGAATGAACTAAACACATGAAGATTAACAATGCTTAATATTTATACACAGGTAGAAAGTGAAATAAAAGTAAAATTTGAAATATCACAGTAAGAAAGAGGACAAAGAAGGACAGAAGAATGAAATAACAGATTCCGATAAGGAATAAAAGGATATTAATGCAATTAGATAAAAGTAACAACAACAAATGAAAACAGAAAAAACTGATGAAAACAGAGAAACAAGAGAACAAAGATTTTTTTAAAAAGTGGAAAGATAACCAAAACTAAGCCTTAAAGACACATTGAAACAAATGAGCAAAGAGATGGACATGAGTCAAAAAAAAATATTGTGTGTTTCTTAATAGATTTTCTATTTTCAGCATCTGCAGTCTTGGAATCCAGTAGATCTGGAGGATGGATAGGAAATTACTGCTAAGAGTTATTCTGTTTGCAGCCTCATAGCTTTATGTTGGAATTTTAAATCCTGCTCTGCTTTTCCCAGCGGGCATGGGTGTTTAATGGTGTCCTCTCTAAAGCTGTAGCCAACCCAGAAGCTTGGGCTTTCTGTATCCCCTTGTACAACCTAAGTTGTGACTTTCCTCACCTATCTCTATGAGCTGTGAAGTTGCGAAGCGCACCCACTCCCACACAAGCAGCTGCTGTGTCCCTGTACCCAGGTCACCGAAACTGTCCGAAGCAAGGCATGTCCTCACACTAATGGATGTGAAAAGCAAACGGACTGTTGCTCCCTGTGCTAGATGCCATCACTCAGGAGAGGTTCAGGCAAACTGCTGCATTTGAGGCCAGTACTTTCAACTTTCAAACCCAGTTGTTTCTGAATGCCACACATGTCATGCCTGGCTTCTCATCGCAGAAGATGGTGCCTCTATTTCCCTCTCAAACTTCGTTGGGTTCTATGCTCAATCTGCTCCAGTTTCCTATCTCCTGTGACTGGCTCCCACCCAGTCCAGTGCCATGATGGTGTAGAACCCCTCAAAGGTACCTGCTCTGGAATGTTCTATATCTCAACCCAACATAAGGGGCCCTTTCCAAAACAGCTTCTGATTAAATCCTCTTAGATGTAGTGGGTGCAGCACTGGATTTCCTCCTCAATTTCTGCCTGCTTTTCAGAGGGAGGCAGCTTCAGAATAGAACATCGCACAAGCCATTTCCAACAGAAATGGGCTTCTCTAGAGTGCTGGCCCAGTCTACTGTCTTTCCCTGCTGTGGCCCCTGTGGTCTTACACTGCAACTGAGAGGCAAGTATCCCTCCCAAGTGCATCTTTCACTATACTCTCCATCTGTATAGTTTCAAGTCCTTATTTCAGCTCTTTTCCAATTCCTTGACCATCACCTTTTCCCTTCCCTTCACCAAATTGTTATCTTCAGTTTTCTTGCCTCCAGCTTCCCAAAAGATCGGACTTTGCTAGTGGTCTCCACTCCATCCTCCTCCAGTCGATGTTCTATTGACACACTAAATGCCTTTTCAGGACTGGTTACTTCTGCATGTGTTGGGAAGGTTAAGAGAAAGCAGTCTGCTTATTCCATTATTTGATGAGTGTCTTCTCAAGCTGACTGTGTATTTTAATTATGAGAATTATGGAAAGAAAGAAATCAAGAGAGATTAATTATCATGGGTTTCCTTAGTCAATTAGAGAGATAATTATTTGTTTCTTTCTTTTGAGATGAGAAAGTATACTAGTCCATATGTTTTGCCAGAGATATCCAATATAAGAATTATTTCTTCTACAATAAATTTGAGTCACTCATAAAACAGTAAGAAAAGTGTTTTCAATTAGTTGTGAAGCTCAGAGGAAAATTCTTGGCAAAAGATGTGTATGTGGATTTTATTGGCATGCCGATATTATTTACGTCCATGGATATGGACGGGATCACTGATAGCATAATTTTTGTCAGTTTATTCACCTGTTTCCATATCTCATTGTAAGCTGTTATGCATAGTTAATGTACCTATCATTCACTAATATTATCCCACTTCACCTAGATGCCTAGTTGTTAATTATCACTAAATTTTACAAAATTGCTAGGGGACAGTCACAAAACAAGTTCCATTAAAAGGCATTTACTGAAATCTCTGAGCTGTAATAAACATTACATGCTTACTGGTGTACTAGTAAAGGTCTAACTTTTCTGAAATAATTTAATTTTCTTTCCCCAGAAAGAGTTTAATAAACATTTGGCTTAAATTGGTAGCTTAAAATATTCAATATAATCAAGGCTGCTACAGGAAATGTAATTGTGAGTCTGAGGAACAGAAGTGGGTAACTAGGGAAACTATATATGGAAGATGTAAGAGACTCTTTGTATTTTAAATAAACAATTTCCATAAGGTCAAGTCAGTATTCTAAAATTAAGATTTAGAGCACACTAATGTTGATGTCATTTTCTTCTTTTGCTCCAGATGCGGAGATGAAGTAATAGAACATGAAATAATCATTTTGGAGGTTTTCTTTCCCTTTCTTTGGGATAGAAAGGGTATTAATAAGCAAAACATGCCAAATTTAACTCCACTTTGAGCTAGATTTTAACCATAACTTTGTGGTTGTAAAAAAAGAAAACAACAATTGTCTCAGGCCAGGGAGCTAGCTCAGTGGTCTAAGTGCTGCCTGGCAAGCTCGAGGACCTGGGTTTGTTCCCTGTCACTACATGCCATGCTGGCTCCATGCCATGTTGGACACTAAAACTGGGCATGGTGGTATATACGCCTGTAATGCCAGTGCTGGGGAGGCTGAGCCAGGAGGATCACTATAAGCTCAAGGTGCACAGGGAGACCCTGTGACAAATAAACAAATCTTAAAATTTTTTTTTAAAAAGTTGTCACACTAATACAAAAGATATTGCACACTTAACAGTAAACATTCTGCATAATCAACACTTAAATTTGGATTCAGGAACATTTGGAATATGCAAACTTTCCATGAGTGTGGCAAGGTATTTGTCAGCTTACTATGAGCAACACAATTTTGTGTACAATGTGCAGGACTTCATGGTCTTCTTTCCATTATGGGAAATTTTCTAAACATGTACATTCTATCGAAATGCTTCAGGTTTTTTTTTTGTTTTTTTTTTGCCCACTTTACTGTCACTCTGCCACAATACCCCATAACCACAAAATAATGTAAGAGAGGTTTATATTGACTCAAGTTTTAGTCTATGGTCAGCCAGCTCCAAGGCAAAGTAGCATCTCAGAGGGAATTGTGGAAGAAAAGTATTCATGTTAAGATAGTCAGGAAGCTGAGATTAGAGGGAGGAGCCAGTGAGGGAGACCCAGCCTGTGGGCCCCAACCCTACTTACACGCCTTGTCTGACCAAGGCCCCACTTTGCAACAGGTTAGTTATGATTGGTGGGTATAGAGACCCCTACAATTTTGTCACTTTTCAAGAATGGGGAGGGTGAGAGAGACAGAGAGACCCAGAAAGAGAGAAATTCATGGTCATCCTCATCCCTGAAGCTCGTGAGTGCTGGAATTAAAGGTGTGTACCACCATGCATAGTGAGAATGTTTAAAAGACAAGGAAACTCTTCATTCATACAGGGAAGATGCTACATTGTGTGAGAACCATTTATCAAACATTGTCTACATATTAATCACTATTAATTGTTGTGTGATAGCTCACAGAAAAACTTCAACAATTTTACTGGATAATCTCGTTAAGGTCATTGTATTAATAAAAATTAGACTCAAAATTCACATAATTAGTAACTAATTAAGCTCAATGTCTGGTTGATTGCAAATGCCTTTTAATGGAACTTGTTTTGTGACTGTCTCCTGGAAATTTTGTAAAGTTAAGTGATAATTAACAACGAGGCATCTAGATGAAGTGGGATGATATTAGTGAATCAAAGGTGTATTAATTATGTATGGCAACTTATAACTCCCATCTGAGATTTTTTGGCCTGGTGGAACATGGAGCTGAGGTCTCAATTGTTTATTTGTTTGTTTATTTATCTGTTACAAGTCTCCATACACAGCTCGGACTGTTGGTGATCCTTCTGTCTCAGCTTCCCTAGTGCTGGGATTACAGGCATGCGACACCACACTGGGTGCCAGGGCTGGCGTGATGTGCCCAGAGTTCTAGGCTCTTGTTTAGGAAGGCACTTAGACCACTGAGTTGTCTCCCCAGTCCCCAGAGATCTCAATGGAGCCTTCCCAGATTTCTGATCCACAGCAATTATGAGATAATGAATATGCACTGTTTTAATCTGCTAAATCAACACTCATTTCTAGATAGCATAGAAAAAATACTTCAGTGAAAAAATAATCAACACACAGCCTACCGCTTATTTATGATCTTCTCTTTGGAATCAGTGATAGGTAGCTAGATAGATAGATAGATAGATAGATAGATAGATAGATAGATAGCTGATTTGTATATCCTTTGATCATTGCATATCCTTTCCAAAATGCTAATGTAGAGGGAATAATTGTTTGCTTGAATGAATCATTGCAAACTGAAAACTTGTTAATTTATTCTGCTCTCTTTGTAAGGATACTGCCTTCAGACTAGAGAGGAGAGGTGGGAAAACAACCATCTTACCAGATTTATTTAAAATTGCATGAGCAAGTTAAGAAAAAATTTCAGCAAGTTATGCTAAAGGTATTTCTAATGGCACAGCTCTTCTTTGTTATTTGGGTACCACATGTTAAGAACTACTTTAGTACCTTTGTGACTTCAACAAAATACACATGGGGTACAAGTAACACTTATAGTAACCAGAGGCACTTTATTTGTTATTGAACTCATGACATACATAGAACATGCTTTATTCTATTTTCATACTGACTTCAACTAGCACTAATGAATGCTAGTTTTAAGACTAAAATATTAATTTTAGGGGGAATAATGCTTTGCCTAATGTAGAAAGTCAGCGTATTTGAGGCCCCATAGGGCGAGCAAGTTTAGGTGAATAAATGAGGTTGATATGAACTCCGATAGAGTCCTCTGTTCACTCCCTTTATGATTGGAATGCCCCCGCAATTTTGGGTTACTTTTTCTCTGTTATACTTCTAGACAATATCAAGAATTAAAATGTGTATTACATTTTTTCCATCTTCAGTCCATTAGTAGAGCTAAGAGATTACTTTCACATGAATTTACAATTATCTTTCCTTCTTTTTGTCCATCCTCATTTTTTTGAGGCTTTACTACTGATTATAGATTAAAATAAATTCTCTGACACTATTTTGCCTCTGCTGCCTTTCTATATGCACATATATGCAAATATATATGCATATATTTGTTTCATTATTTTTGTATGTATTATTCTAAACTCTTAACTGATTTATTTAAATTGTCTGCCCATAAAATAAGAATAAAAGGTAATTATCAAAATTATATCATCTCATTGCAAATATATTAAAGAAAAAACCTTCTTAAATAGAAGAGTATATGTCTTGTCTTTTTATGTTTATGTTCTTCATTTTATTTATTTATTTTTAAAATATATTTAGTACAGGGTCTCACTATGCAACTCAGACTTGTAATGATTCTCCTGTTTTCAGTCTCCCCAGTGGTGGAATTACAGGTGTGTACCACCATGCCCAGACTTGGTCACTGGCTCCGCGTGCCCCAGGGGTGCCAGGGGTTGAATCTTGGTCCCTGCCCTTGCCTGAGCAGATGCTTAGTCTACTGAGCTATCTCATTGGCCCTATGTTTATAGTCTTAAGTTTCTTAATTTTTTTCTTTTTTTTGCGGAGCCAGGGATTGAACTCAGGCCCTTGCACTTGCCAGGGAAGCGCTTATTCCACTGAGCCATCTCCCTGGCCCCTCTTATTTTTTTCCGAATTAGTCATTGAAGAAATATTCCAAGTGACATAATATTAAAATTTAAAAGACAAAGCTTAGTTATTTTTACAAATGAGTGTATTTATACTAGTCTTCCTGATAAAATGTCATTGACATTTAAAAAACTTACTATTAACTACTTTAAAAAATTGTTAAGTCAAATAGAAATTTAAAATATTACATATTACTCATGTGTATGTTGTATATTTGAGTGTATGTGAGTATGTATGTGTGCAGATTCTTATGCGTGCATATAAGCATAAATACATTGATTGCAATGAAAATGCGTGCTTTGTTGTCGAAGCTAAAATTTTAGGTAAATGAAAAGCATTATTACTATTTATGGAATAATGTATTAAAATAATGTATAGTGTGATTCTCAAAAAGAAGAAAATGTAGCTTTAGCTACATTTTATCAATATGAACACTTTAACAATATAGAATAGAGGGTTATATTGAATTGATATATTACAAAGCAATTTGGGGTAAAATGTACTTGAAATTTCAGAATATAACATAAACATTATTTTAGATCTACTTAATTTGGCAGTAAGTAGAAATATTATGGCTGCTTTCAATGGGCTGCTGAAATGTAAATCATATGATTGGGCATAATAGTAGCTGAAGGGTTTGAGCTCATGTGAAATATTGGCATAATAAGACTGAACATAAGGTACTATAAATTTATATTATTGGTTTTGAGTATTTTCTTTAGCTATATTAAGACATTTACAAATGATATTATCAAAATTATGAAAACTATAGATTATGGTAAAATAAGACGTTACAATTCATTCAACTTCATTAAATAATAATCAGTTTCTTATCTTTTTGTTTCCTTCCTCTCCTAACTTTTCATTATTATTTCTTAGTCCTGGGGACAACTCACAATCCCAGAGAACACTATTTCCTACTTTCTTTTTCTTTTTTTCCTACTTTCATGGATTTTATATTATTTTATTTTATTTTTCCAAAAGGATACATTTTAATGTACATGGATTAGTCATCTCTAATTCACCCTTCCAAAGCATCATTGCCAAATCATTTCTTTGATTAAGTTGGCCAAAACATACTCTGGATGTGTTGGAACTTTGAGAGAAAAGATTTCATTAATGCCCCAGAGATAAGTGATAAGAGGAATGGATCAATACAATAGGAAGCTATTGCCCCAAAGAAAAGAAAGAAAAGAAAGACAATGGAAAAAAAAGAAAAAGATGATTCAGTGGAAATAGGAAAATGAAGTTAAAAATCATTAGAAGATATTAAACATTTCAATAATCACTAGAAATATTGAAACCATCTGCATTTCCCATCACACACAGGGAAATGAGTTTGTGTAGTTAACATTGGATCTTAACTCGGAAAGACAAAATGATCCCAGTACGCTGAAGAAACCCAGAAACTGATGTGTCCACAGAAAAAGTGACATAAGTGGTTGCCACTCAGTGGAACATTTTGAAAATCTCAATTAAAAAATAAGAGAAAAAAACCTCTCAGTTCAAGCAAACAAGAACAAAAAAAGCCCTACACAATTAGAAGTTTTAGATTCAAGATTATATAACATTTCTGATTCAAACGATTTTAGGTTACTAGAGACAAACCACAGTACTAGTAACAATGCACAGCAAAGTCAAGCATTTGTGTTTTCAGAGTGCACTAATTTTGCACGAAGCAGAAAAAGTTCAAGTGTTAACAGGGTGAGGTGGCGCACCCCCCACATCCCAGCAGTATGGAGGCTGAGACACAGGATTACAATGAGTCTGAATTGCTTAGCAAGACCTTGTACCAAAAAAGACAAAAAACACACCACTGCCACCAACAAAAAAGTTTAACTGCTATGTGCTTGTGGAATTTTAAACTTATGATCTTCAGAATTGTAAATACTATACTGCTCTATTTGAATGTCAAAGGTTAAAAAGAAGCAAGGATGTGCTAGTTGTTTTACTACTGAGATGAAAGTATGCTTGGCAAAGAGAAACATCTGGATTTTTGTAAATTTTCCAGCGTGCTGCCAACCATCACTCTGTGAAACCACTGGAGACATACCATGAGCTTAGATGGTGTGGCCAACAAGCTAAGTGAAATTCCACACTTGCCAAGATCTCAACATGTGATTTGTTCCCTGGAGAGCTGGCCTGAAAATACATTTAAGGGCCGGCCAGATAGCTCAGCGGACTAAAGCCCCTGCTTAGGCAGAGCGCAGCGGCCTGGGTTCAATCCTGGCCAGTGCCAGCCCCATCCCTGGGGCGCCCTGAGACAGTGATTGAGACTGGATGTGGTGGCGGGAAACTGTAATCCCAGCTCTTGGGAGGCTGAAAACAGGAAGATCACTATGAGTCCGATCTACATAGTGAGACCTTGTAGACCCTGTGCTAAATACATTTAAAAAAAAATACTTTTTAGTTACATTTTTGTCAAATTATTTCATTTTGCCACTACTGAATTTGAAAATTATGTCGGGAAAACTCTCAGTAAAAAAGAGAAGTTATCGCTGACAGCAGAAACAAAAATTAAGACATAAAATGTTAAAAGACATATTAAGATAATATCTACTAAAATTTTTATATGAAAATATTTATCAACTATACTCCTTATATCTTATGAAAATGCAAGCTTGCCACCATATATTTTACTTCGGTATGTTTATAATTATTTCCATTTTTGAAAAATATTCAAAGACATGAAAATATGAGGGTTTTGATGATTTAATGAAAAGTACTCTAATTAGAAGGTAAACTTATTAAACAGAATCTGAATACACACCACATTTTAAATAACCAAATGAATTTTATAAGATTACAATTCATAACATTTACTAATCTATATATTGGCTTCAATTTTCATATATTATAACTTTGTTCTTTTCTGACATTAATCTCAGTGAAACAGAACATTGGTCTTCTGTTCATTCTGGCCCTTCAGTATTTCCAGAAAATTTTATTTTGTTACGTGCAGCTCTCACATGCTCTGAAAGTACTTCTGTCAATTTCAATCTAACTTAAAGAAGTCAGGATACCTGCTTTCTCTATGATTTGCTACATTACAAAGGAGACAGAATAAATTGCACTTGAGTGATAATTTGGAAGTATGTCTGAGGTGAGACTTTTAAGAAGTTATTCCATGATTTTTCAGAAATCAGAAAAGATGGTACAGTAGAGCAGATAAACACACATTCACTGGCTTTTAATTTCAGATAGAATGACTAAGAGGATATCTTAGTTACTACTGTAAATTATTTATAGGCAAAATAATATTTATGTCATTGGTGTCATGAGAATTTAAAATGTTAGACAAGCTTCTGATCTAAAAATGTGTATGATTAGAGGCGAACAAATCTTCATCTATAATTATACAAGTGTTTAAATGTATTCATCTACGTACTTGGTAAGTAGAAAATAATTGAAAGTACATCTTTACGATTACTAAGTCAATTCACGGAGTGTTTTGACATCACCCAAAACTCCAGTAGCCTGGAAAAATTATAAAGACAGAAGGAGGCTTGTCCTTGTCCCTTGCTGGCTTCGCTACCTTCTTGAACCCACAAACGCTTCCTCCTCTGTGATGCACCTCTGCCACATCACCTTACCTTGGAGCCAGCCAAGGACAGACTGACATATCTGCAAATAGAGAGCTAAATAAAGTTTCCCCCAATAATTTTGGGTATTCAGGTATCTTGTCCCAGAAATTAGAAAAGTTACAAAACATGATTAGGGGGAAAAATCCATACTTCATAGAGAAATAAGATATGAATTCATTCATCACAATATTTCCCTTTACACACCTAGTAGCACATGTAGACATACACACATTAATTAATATTAACAAAGCCCAGGCTGCTGGGTTCAGCACATTGCTGTCTATTGAGTGAGTCCTGAATCTTGAGGAACCAGAAGGATTAATGCTTACTCAGACCCATCTTCTTGGCCTCCTCCACCTGAGGCCTACATGCCTTGCTTTACTCTCTGCCATTCTTTTCATTCACCTTTAGTTTTTACTTTTGCTCCATTCATGGTTTGTATCTACATGTCTCATGGACTCCTAGTGGGCCCAGGAAGCTGATGGGATGGTGGGCATGAGGTGCTGATGGGTTTATACCTGGGTGTGTTGGGACATGCTGCCTGCTGAGAAGAAGTGGGCCACAGTGGACACAGCGGGGGAAGGTGCACTTTGCTCCCCTCCCTTTATCTTGGCCCTGCATGGTGCTGGCCAGGACCCTCTGCTGTGCCAGCCTACCTTGGAGCCAGATGGTTGTTGACTGAACCCTCTACAAACTGAGCTGACACAGATCTCTCTTTCTGTAATTTGTGGGTGTCAGGATGTATTTGTCCCAGAAATCAGAAACCAATACACTCTTGTTTCTGCCTATATTTTTCCTTCTTTCATCCTCTTATACTTCTCTTCCTCTCTCCTTTCTCTGCCTTTCTTCATTCTCTCATTCTTCCTTTTATTTCTTCCTGCCTTGTTTCTCTTTTTTAAGAGGAACAATTCCTCTTTTCTTCTGATTTGATCTACACATTGCATTGCTCTTTAATTATTCTTTTTTTGTTTCCTGTTCGGACTACATTTTAAATGTGCTTGTGGCTATTGATACAAACAGTTGTATTCAGAAGAAAAGTTTTTGAAAAGACAAAACTGAAAAAAAAAAAGTAATCATTTTTCATCTCTGGTTAAGCCAAAATTTGTTTTGTGTTGCTGATTGTTCTATAGTTAAAAACTGCTTGAAATGAACAATGCTTTCCATTCTTAGCACATTTAGAAATTATGTAAATTAAAGGAGGAGACAAGAATATTCTGACATGCTTGAGTATATCTTTGTGTAATGACCGCCGTTGTCTTATTTGTCTCTTCAAAGAGTCAGTATCAGCGGCTTCCAATGGAGCGCCCGGATTAAAAAGGCAAATGAATCATAAATAAGTCTGCTCATCCTCTCTGCAGATGACTGTGGAGTTTTTCTTTTTTCCTTCAGATTTATTTGAAATATGCATGTCTGGTGGAAGCTAATGTCAGGCAGTGTAAGGACAATGAGAAAAGCAAGCGCCCATTCATAACTAATGGGAGGGAGAATTTAAGCATTGAGGCTTTTAAATTGCATTTAGCATGTGATACAGAGGATTATTTATACTTCTATTTAGAGTTATCAAAATGTCCATGAATAAAGCACAAGAAAACAAATCAGCTTGAAGTGTGAACACATTCTTAAAGACAAGTATGTATTTCTTGTGTTGTCATCAAATTGTACTTACTATAAATAAAAAGTAGATTTCTCTCACTAATTTTATCTTACCAAATATATAATATATGAAACACAATCTATAATATATAATCTCTAATTAATCTAATCTAATCTACAATATATTATATGTATTTATTATGTCTGCATGCATGTGCTGCCCAACATCCTGCAGCTATCTTGCAGTTATGAGGAAAGCCATAGCTGATATGCTTGGGATGGGATAGTAAAATGATAGAAAACTATAGAAGAATCTTAATAAGCCTCTACATTAACTTTGATAGTGTACCAACTGAAGTTTACTGAGGAAAAGCATGCCCTAATGACTTTGTTAACCTGACGGTCTTCACAGTTTATAGTCTACTGTGCTGCTGTGATCCCAAAGCACATTCTTGTTTTGGGCCCCTTTGCAGCAGGAATGTGACCAAATGGTTGGATTTTGATCACTAGCCCAGCAGCAAGTTTTAAGGGTCCATGCCACATCCCCTTAGGTAAATGTTCCACAATGTCCTGTGCAGAAAAATCTCAGAACAGTCCCAACTTTTCTGAGAACCGGCAGAATTTAGGTCCTGTTAGCACCCATCAAACCTCCTCATCTAAACTTTGGCTCCTCCTTTGGCTTACCCTCCTGAGCTTTCATTCCTAAGGCCTCAGGGAGCTTTTCAAAAATCTATCCGCACCAATGTCCTTGAGTCAAGTTCTGCTTTTATGCAGGTGGCAGACTAATATATCCATGTTCCAAACATTGTTGTAATAACTTCTGGTATTTAAATAGTAATATATCAGTTGATATTTGAAAATTCTCAGTAATATACAAACTGTATAAGATATGCTTAGTTGACTTAAACAGATCAGGGTCTGATGAGATACAGAGGAGTAAGCCCCTGCTTAGACAAGCATAGGGACCAGGGTGTGATCTCTGGTACCACATGCTACACTGGCCTCACTCTGGGTACACTGAGCAGCCACTGAGACTGGGCATGGTGGTGCACACCTGTAATTCCAGTGCTGCAGAGGCTGAAATCAGGAGGATCACTGCAAGTCCGAGCTGCGCAGTAGACCTTGTAACAAATACTTAATAATAATAATAATAATATTAATAATAATAATAATGCAAAAAATTGTTGATGATCTATTGCTAAGGTTTTCAGGATTCTGCATCCTTGTGGTGAGAAGATTAGGCAAGAATATAGGGCTGGAGAGATGGCTCAGTGGTCTAAAGCACCTACTTAGAACAAGTTCAGCGAAGCACAGGGACCACGGTTCAATCCCCC
>NW_004524594.1:8293791-8295547 GCF_000260255.1 Octodon degus
AAAAAAAAAAAAAAAAGAATATAGAAACCTTAGGTCAAGGTGACTGATGTGAATGAAATGGGATTCCAAACTGTCTAGTTTTCTTAAGTATAATTAATTGGAGCCCTAGTTAATATTCGCCTGTATAACTGAAATGTAAATGTAGCTGTACTTTAATCAGGGTGAAGAATTTGAAAGTATTTTCTCCACTTTTCACATTGCATTCCCATCGACAAACGTCCCCTTTCCACAACCCTCCTGGGCCATATAGTACCTGCATAAAATGTTCAGTTATGTAAGGCGAGTATAACCGCTGTCCTCAGGTGGTGTGCGTCATTACTATACCTAGATGTTGCAAACCTCTTAAAACATGAGATAAAATCGTTTGGTGGATACGTTTCAATGTCTGTATTTTAAATGTTCTTTTGTAACTAATAATGAATATGGTATTGAGTGTAAAAGGAAAGACAGTATACATGTTTGTGAATTATATTTTAAAAAAGAGCTTGGATTATGAGTAGATAGAAGGCATGGAAAAATTCCAAGGAAATGTTTGTGGCATAACGTATTTTCTCTCTTCAGGGTAATTTTATAGATATATCAATGTTTTCTTATATTTGGGCTTTTAGCATTTCTTCCTTCCTAGAGATCTGTGCAGTATCTGATATATCTTCTCTGTGTGTATCATTTGTTATTATAGTGTTTTACATAAATATTTTAACTACCCAGCATGCACTGTCCTGAATCATAGATTTATATTTCAGCGATCTATGACAAATCAGACTTGGATGCTTATAGCTAGTTCCAGCCAACTCTGCCAATCTTCAAACTCTGTCTTTTGGGCTGGTGAGATAGCTCAGCAGTCTAAAGTGCCTACTTAAGCAAAATTAGGCAAGTGCAGGGACCACAGTTGGATCCCAGGCACTGCATGTTGCACCAGGCCCACTCCCAGGGCAGGCTCAGACAGACAGACAGACAGACAGACAGACAGACAGACAGACAGACACATACACACACACACACACACACACACACACACACACACACACACACAACAAAAACAAAAAACTTTTGCCTTTTACTTCAAACAGAAGCATTTGTTTCATTGTCTTCTCATTTTAGTAGATGGAAATAGATGCAAACAGCACACACCATTTGTTCAAGCACTTATCTTTGATCAATCACCCTTGCTAAATATCTTTCAATATATGGAATTCAAAAAATTCCAAACTCTATTCCTTTACTTTCAAGATAATTCTAAAATTTGATCATTTCTTGCGATCTGCACCTCTCATATCCTAGATAGGTCACTTGGTATGTAGCCAGTTCCTCTATTTCCTTTTCATTAATCTCCTCATCACTCTTTCTCCTCCCTGAGTATCTTAACTCCGTTCTTGGAAATCAGGTTTTCTTGGTTCACAGGGCCAGATCTCACATAACCATTCATGACAGACAGAGCCTCAACCACCTCTCTCCCCTTATCTACTGATGTTGGTCTTTGTCTACTGTGCTGTAAGAACACTATCTCCTTGCTGTTCTTTGAACCAAATTTGCAGAGATGGTACATTGCTTACATTTTTCTGAATGATACAGTCTTATCAGAAAGAGTTCAGGGCTTTTACCCTATGTCAGTCTGCTACACCTGTGTTATGGTTTGTGTCTAGTTGTCCCCCCAAAGCCTCATGCAGTCATGGGGTGAGGACTTCTAGAATTTGTGTTAACTCATGATCCACAGGGATTATGTGTGATCCAAGGCTGGGATTAATACTGCTGGGAT